>NC_051178.1:40179973-40234825 GCF_013339695.2 Rhipicephalus sanguineus
TTAGCCATGCCTGTCGACGCACTCCAAATGCGTGCGACGTCTTTCGAACAAATTCTCATGCCTCTGATATGTCGTTATCGAGTTTTCTTGCGTTGTGCTTCGTTGTGAAATCTGAGGAATGCAAGAACGGGGTTGCTTTGCGTCTCTTGGATTTCACACACCGGCGATTTGAGGATCTCGTAAATGGAAGTTTGACTTACATTCAAGGAGACTGACTTATATGCGAACAAGATTTTGACAGCTATAGCACCACCGGTACCGATGCTAGATCTAGCAGAACAAACTGTAAAGGCGTTTATTGACGGCCCTAAGCGACGGTGCACTACGGCGACAGTCAAGACGGAGCGTAGACTCGCAGCACGAGGGGCGTGCTCTAGGGGAAGAGCCGAAGAGGACGACCCAATAGAAGGCGCTCGGAGACGACCCATTACAGGGTTCCAACGCTTTGCTAAATTACCCCCGGGTACGGAAAGGGAGGCGCCTGGCGACCTAACCGCTTGTCACTATGAGCAGGCCATGGTAAGGCTTGAGGCGCTCCACGTTGACAATGTCGCGCCCTCGACGGCGTATGTCGGAAGATGGTTCAATGGGTTAGATCAGGTAGTTGACCGGAATGTCCGTTCGACGACACGGTAGGGCCTTTGTATTTGGGTAGTACTTTGGAAGAGAGCTTATTTGCAGTGGTAGGGACTGAGAGCCATACGAGCGCTCCATGAAGGAACGTGGGCGCCGAAGTGGTTGTGTCACCGCGAATGCTCTTCTGCCGCGCTTGCTCATGTGTAGTAAAGGCTTTGGCAAGCTCGCGACACTCCTCAGCAAGTTCTGCTGGCAGAAAGAGGCGTACACTCAGATCGATCCGGCTTGTATGGGAGCATTGTGTCGATTGTGTGCGACGGGTGCCTGCCGTACAATACGAAAAAGGGTGAGAAACCAGTGGTGCTTTCAGGGACGGTATTGCCACGCCCGCTTCTTGTTTTATTTTGATATATTCGGTTACGAACTCCCAGCGACACCGGCGCACGACCTGAAGTCGTCCATGTCGTGCGCCTTAAGCCGTTTATTGCGCGCTAGCGAACCTGGGGACTCTACTTTTCCTGTGTTATTGTGATTTATTTATATACTTGTTCTTTTTCCCCTTCCATGTTCTGTCACAAGGATCGGGACGATGCTTTTCAGAGGGGAGCAATGCCACGTCCGCTTCGTGTTAGAAAAGCTTGGCGATTGTAGTAGAACGCTTTGTTAAGATTGCGCGCAGGACGCGAATAGTCTAGATTATTCCATAGCTTGCGCGACCACCAGTGATAAGGCTAGAAAGTTCGATGCATGATGTATAAAGACGCCGCTTCCAGCGATCATTAGATTATCGAAGGCCGACGCTCTGTTCGCTGCTATCAGTATACAGCGTGCCTTGCTTGCAGTTTCACTTTCCGTTTCCCGGAAAATAAGAGTTACGCATTTCCAAGTTCTCTTGGAGTCTTCTTCACCGTCACGACCACGTGACAGTATTGTAGGCGTAGGTGCCGAAAGGCACAATGGCATCCCAGTTTGTGTGATCGGCGGCGACGTACAGCCGTCATTTTTATGAAAGGGAACACGCGAACGCGGGCAGATAGCCCCGCGCCGTCTATGTGGCGCGGTGCAGTGGCGAAATACGAGAATAAGCAGGAGAGGGGTGATGTTCCTGACTACTGCCTACACTCCCGTCACGAACGTGTCTTTATTTTACGCTTTCTTCTTGATGTCTATGCTCTGTTGGGGCATTTTAGCGAACAATGATTGCTTTCGATAAGTTGTTGATATGGCAGCTTCGGAAGCATTCGCGAGAAACGAAAAGCAAAACAAACGTTGGCACAGTTCAGACTAGCGTAACAAAATAAAGCGATAACAAAAATGAAAACAGCAAGAAGGGTGCAGGCAATACACGGAACGGCACCGCTCTCTCCTTTCAGTTTTCCCATTTCGGCACAGCGCCGCGCCACATGTACTGTACGAGGCTATTCGCCACGCACTCGCGTGTTCCCTTTCATAAAAATGACGGCTGTACATCGAGAGCATGTCGCCGAGCGTGCGGCTAAAGCGTTCGGTGAGGCCATTCGTCTGCGGGTGGTAAGCAGTAGTTTTCCGGTGAACAACGTTGCACTCTTTGAGAATGGCTTCGACGACTTCCGACAAGAAGACACGACCTCGATCGCTGAGCAGCTCCTGGGTGGACCGTGGCGCAGCATAATCGGTGCAGCGGGAAGGAGGCAACATCGCGCGCTGTAGCCGCAGGGTGGACGGCAGTTTTCGGCATATCGCGTAAGGTGGTCTACAGCGACGATGGCCGGCGGTTACCAGCGGACGCCAGAGGAAGTGGCCCATACAAATCAATGCCAACGCGCCCTAATGGCCGGTCAGGGCAAGGCAAATTTGCAGACCTGCTAGTGACAGGTGCGTTGAGGTTTTGCGGCGCTGACAATCGATGCACAAGCGAACGAACTTCTGCACGTAGCGGTACAAAGCATTCACTTAGCAAAAGCTATCTTGGCGTACTATCGTGAGCAATATGAGCTCGAACGCGCGAGCGCGTGGAAATAGCCTCAAAACCGAGATTACATCACGCGTGGATGGCGCTGCCGGAACCGGAGGGGAAGGAGGGCGCTCTTCCGCTGACTGTTGGCCCTCCCGCATCGCTAGCGTTGCTGCGAAACAGCAGCTGTTTACGTTATATCGACCGCTAGCAATGATAACGAAAAAAAATTGCACGAAAAACAAAAATAAAAGAGGCATATCAAATATCAGGCTACACCATCTCGGTATAATACAAGCATGGCCTGTGCATCACGGCAGGCAACGTCACAGCCTATACCTCAGCAGCTACATAGGCTGATGGGTCATTGGCTGTGGCTGTGCGTGTTGATGTGAATTCATATTGCCGCTAGCAGCCACGATATAAGCTGCCGTTTGCAGCAACGACATCGAGGCGGGAGTGCCAACAGCTAGCGGAAGCGCGGCGCCCTTTCCACTTTGTTTCCGACAGCGGCCGCTGCGAATCAACTGATATAGGGTTCGAGGCTATTCGCCAAGCGCTCGCGTGTTCGAGCTCATATTGCTCACGATAGTACATATCTTTTTCTTTTATTCAACGAGCTTTTAAATCATAATTTGATTTTTAGCGCAAGTATTTTCTAAGCTGTCCTTCTTTTCATCCCATACATTACATACGTCTCTGTACTGTTTTTTTTTCGTCTGCTTACTGCAATATGTCTTTAACGTGCTGCCAAGGTACAAGCGCTCTGCTTTGTTCTTACTTTTAAACTGCCTGCGTCATTTCTGCTACTGTTGCGTAGATATATTGCACTTGAGTTTACGGTTATGTCAAGGCGATGTTGACGACAAATAATTAATACTCTGCGCGTGCCTGGAGCATAGAGTAACAAAAATTTTGCTTACTACATAGTAAAATAGAAAAATTGAGTATGTATTATAATACATAAATTATTAGGAGGCATCCTACAGATGTTGGCAAAGGGCTGGAGAAACATGTTCAACAAAATGATCCGTTTTTCTCATGAGCGTCCCAACAAGTGGTTTTGCGCTATTTTCCTCAGACACTGAATTTTCTGTGGTCTTACATTAAATACCTAATTGCCACAGCTATTATGGGTTACCCGCCGCGGTGGTCGAGCGGTTGTGGTGCTTAACTGCTGACCCGAAGGTGGTTGCGGCCGCATTTCAGTGGAGGCAAAATCTAGAGGCCTGTCTGCTTATATTTAGGCTTTAGAACACCAGCTGGTCAAAATTTCCAAAGCCTCCACTACGGCGTCTTATAATCATACCGTGGTTTTGGGACGTAACGCAACAATTATTATTACCTCTCTTGGTGTGTCGCCTGTATCGGTTTCTATAGGAGTATGCACTGAAACTGAGCCGCAATGTGGCGCTGCAGTGCCCCGAGCTGGGCGCCATTTTTGCGGTTCTCGTGCAGCAGCCGACCCACGCTTGCTACTGTGTTTGCTGTGTGTACGCGCTAGGTATTGTGTGGTGTTTCCTTGACTTCCGTGTATCGCGTGTTTCATTAACGATAGTACGGCGTTGGAACTGTCCCTTACCACTGCGTGTTGCACGGATCTTGTCATTTGCCTGGCTGTGCAAGCGATCGCCGTGTTGCTGCAGTGAAAAGATGCTGCTCAGCGACTACGCCAAGTCGCTGTCTGATCCCGAGCGCAGGAGATACCACATCAAAGTCGCAAAATGCGGTAGCGACGACCCGGCTTGGCGCTTTCCGATGACCAGTTCACGAACGATGTTGGCTGCTATCCCAGCGTAGACCGTGCGGATATCAACGATTATCTTGTTCACGGGACAAGTTTCGTGACGCGGGAGCAGCTTAAGACCTACAAATCCTTGGAGGCTCACATTATGTCACAAGCGGCCTCGTGGAGCCACCAAGGGTGAAAACTCTTCGTGATGGCAACATCGTCGTCGTTTCAAAGGTAGGCTGTACATATTGTACCGCATGTTCCCGACTTAACGGCTTGTTCTAGGTATCCGTAAAGTTAGTGATCGGGTGCTAAAGTGGTAAAGCTTGCTATCATCGCTGATAGGGCGTCCATCCCATCGCACTTTGTTGCCGCTATCACTAGATGGGCAGCCAAGTTGTCGCTGTGTTTCGCGTGTTTTAGCGCTTGCATGCAGGGGCGGCGCCAGGATTTTGATGCTAAGGGAGGGGGGCACCGAAGACAAGCGAGTTCCTTCAGGGGGGCAGGGAACATATGCGTTGTGTTTTGACCATGTTTGCTCGAGGGGGCAGGCAGAAATTTAGGGGCAGCTCTAGCACCCCCCCCCCCCCGGCGGCTCCCCTGGCTTGAAGTAGTGCTCTAAAAATCTAATCGCGCGCGCTGAACACTGATTTATCTTACTATCTGCGCAGGTCCGCCACTCACAAGCGTTTAAAGAAAAGCCGCTGCTGCCGTGGCTACTAATCAAGCCTGATGGTGAAGTTCTGTGCGCGCACTGCACGTGCATGGCTGGCCTTGGCGAGGCGTGCTCACACGTTGAGCAGTGCTCTTTTACTTGGAGGCAGCAGTGACACGCCGGGATGGTCGATCATGCACGGATGGACAGAATGCATGGCTGCCACCGCATAGAGCTCTCCGCTTTGACGACAGCTCCGTTGTCTTCGCACACTGCCCTGATATAACTTTCGGCACGACATAGAACCCTACCCGTTGAAAGTTCTCGTCGTTGGGGCTGTTTCTTGTGCGGTTGGAGCAACCGTAAACACAGCGCAGTTCACCATAGCCGATTGACGCAGCTCGACGCGCAACAACGTCCTGCGGCTGGGGCACTTTTAAAGTCCATGCAACACGCAGTGGTAGGGGACAGTTCCAACGCCGTACTATCGTTAATGAAACACACGAGTACAGGAAGTCAAGGAAACACCACACAACACCTAGCGCGTACACACAGCAAACACAGTAGCAAGCGTGGGTCGGCTGCTGCACGAGAACCGCAAAAATGGCGCCCAGCTCGGGGCACCGCAGCGCCACATTGCGGCTCAGTTTCAGTGCATACTCCCTATACTTTTCACTGTGTTTGATACGGAACTACTTTTCTATTTTACTACTTATATATATTTGGTTTCCCTTTTTTGCTTCGTAAATACTTTCACTGTTACTAATCACCAGGAATTGGAGCTATAAGTGGCAATATTGTGGGAATAGCCGCAGTGTCCTGCGGCGCTTTGTGCAATATACAATACGTCTGAGTCGTTTCTGGGCTGTACATGCTCTCTCGTAGCAGAAAATTGTTAAAAAAAATTGCCCATTACTCAGCACGTCGCTAGCGAACGCTTTACGCCAGCAGGTAAGCAGAAGGTAAAAGTCAATGCAGTGTTATGTTATCTACGTAACACGATGCGTATAGCTATGGAGGAAGGAAAACTAAGGAGAGGCCCTCGCTATCCGAGCTGCAGCGCAAAAAGTGTGGCGGAAGTCACGTGGTTTTTTCGCAACGGCTGCTGGGATTCCACGGGCACGCCGCCGGCTCGTGTACTCTGCTCCACCACCACAGAGCCGGCCACAGAGTTGCGAATATGCATTTTATGCGGTCGTTTCGTTTCGCGGATGACGCACGGTTTTCGAAGCCTACAGTGAGCGTCGGTCTTCACGATTGTGTGTTCAGTTCATTCAGCATGCAGACGCAAGTGGTGTTTTCGAGCCCGCTACAGCATCTCCGCAAGGCGTCGCGCCGCAGCTTCCTTGTTAGCCTTTGGCACCGTGCTGTTGTGTCCCTTAGCGGTGAAATGCTACATTTCCGAGAAAAAGAAACGACACCTCTTAATGTGGGAGACGGCGGATGACACCGTTCCCGCGCACGACGGTGACAACGATTGGAAAGCATTGGCCCGGAGCGCTCAGCGAAGGTTCCAGCGTCAAGGGTAGAAAGACGTGCCTGACCCAATATCGTTTCACTCAGTCAGGTGATTTGTAAAGCAACTTGGTATGCGCTCGGCTCGGATTTTTTACCTTTTGTACGCGGTAAGTTTATGTGCGCCAAAGTTATCTTCTATGCGGTCGTAGACGACCGACCCGTGCCACTGTAGGCTCGAGTGCCACGACGTTCGTGCAAACGTTAAGACACACACAGGCCGGGATAATCTGAAGGCGCCGCATGCCCCTACGTAAGAAGACCAATTCAGATGTTGCTGTTAGATTACGTCGCGTAGAGTTACTGTATATGCTACCTTTAGGTAGCATATAGTGACTCTAAAATGTCGCGTGCCCTGAACTTACCGTTTCTCCTGGAAAAAAAAAAAAAGCGATCGAGCTGTCCGCGGCGACCATCCTGCCGAATTGCACCATTGCTTTCTTGCATTCAGCTGAATAAACATGAAGCACAAAGTTGGAAATTTATTGGACAATCTCCAGGGCGCCAGTTATTGCGGTCTCTCACCAGGGCAGGGACGGCATCCCCGTGAGGCGAACTACCAGCGGCGACGTCCGATTGAATTGTTCAAGTGCAAAGTGTTTTAGCACACGCAAGCCGACTTCGCCGGTTCCCAGTCGCGTTTGACCGGGTCTTATGGCTTCGATCCATAGCCTCCGACGATGGGGATCTTTGGGAAAGCTGTTTGAAAGCATGCAACAATACATACGCGCATTCGCATACATTAATAACAAATGGACAAACAGCCACGAAAAATTGAAAACACCTGCGCAACCACGACGTAGCACAAAGAAGACGAAAAAGACAAACACCAACGCAATGATCGTGTCGTCTGCGTCGTCGTTGCGCTATGTTTTAATAGTCAAGGAGAGTCACCAACTGGCCCAGCTTTCCATTCCTCTACAGCATGTTCTACAGCCATGAATAAAGCAGAGGAACACTACGCTACACGCATGCAGTATCGTGCATTAGGTTCTAAGAGCTAGCGCATGCGTTTACTTTCGATCATGCGTCAAATACAAAGCAAATGCATACGCTTACGCGTGGAACGGTGACGCCCGGTTCCTTTCATTATCGCGCGGCGAGCGGCACCCGGGCACACTGCAAGAAGGCATTGCCGCTCCTTTGTTCTTCCTTCGATACAATCACATGCTTCGTTCTTCGGCTTGTCTGTCAGCTGACGGCGCCCCGACGCTCTGCAGGCGCGACGTGATAGTCTGCTAGCCGCTAACGACGCATGCGTCAGCGAGTTAGCGTGCCCAACCTGCGAGAAGGAGCCTTCTCTACCCTTCCCTACTTCCGGCTTCAAGAAATGTGACGTAACTGCCTCTCCTTAGTTTATTCCTTCCTCCATGCGTATAGCAAAGGATGGCGCTGCCAGCGTTCTTACTGCTGTACACCTGCCTGTGTGATCCGGTGATTGCGAAACCCGTAATACGTTTAGGGTAAGGTAGAACTCCCGAGCGCTATTTGCACCATAGTCCAGAGGCTTCTTATTGAATTTCTTGTGATTAGATGGCGACCAGTTACCTCGTCGGCAAGCAGAGCAGAGACTGCCACCAATTATAAAAGCGACAAGCGAAAACCGCAATCACCGAAGTGTCTAAAAAGCTGTCATGTTAAGCAGATAAAGCAACGCGAATAAGTTGTTTCCGAATGAAACTAATATGCCTTGAGCAAGAAATAAGAAGCTTTTGAGATACTAACAGATATTTCATTCAAATGAAACAAAATAGGTCGCAGTTTAAGAAATTTTCAAGCGAACTTTTTTGTGCATAAGCGCTTAGTGCCTACATTACATAGATAATATAATAACAAATTTGCGAATGTATCGAAGTATCTTAACATACAATTAGACTGTATCGTATCGGATCCAATCAGCTTTGTGGTATCTTGTATCTGTATCTCAACATACTTCTTGCCTGTGTATCTTGTATCGTATCACGATACAATTTCAAAGTACCTTTGCCCAGCCCTGACGCTAGACACGATGAACCAGACAAAAACAGGCAGCGCTGTTTGCGCAAAGAAGAGTGTGAGAAGTCACAGGCTTCCAGAAGTATTCATAGTAGAGAACAGCGCGATAAAACGAAGACAAGAAAGACCAAACAGGGCCCGCGCTGACTACCGACAGCTGATTGCTGGTAATCACAAACTAGTCCTGTTTGGTCTTTCTTTGTTTCATTGTATCGGGCTGGTTTCTACTATGAATATGCACCAACAAGTTCAAGTTCGCACACTTTGAAAGCCCAGAAGATATTGTTTCGTTTGTGGAAGGAAGGAGCACTCTTTAACTAGTCAAAGGAGTCTCTAGCCTCACGGGTGGTCCCAGGGAAAACAAGGCGAGGAAGGCGGGGGGGGGGTGACATATGTTGGATCAGCCTTGGTGTGGGGGCATCCTCCTACTGTCGTGAACTTGGGCGGAGACGTCCCCCCCCCCCCCACCCTCCGCTTCCGGAGCCTCTGCCCCCTTACGTGCGTTAGTGTTGAACACTATATTTCGAAAATATCGTATGTGCATAAGAGTTCCACCTGCGTCTCCATTCTGCGCATGCGCAGTGAGAATCATTTAACGCTAACGCTAAGACCTCGTGTTTACTGCTTTAGCTATATACTAAAACTGTATACTGAAACCGCGGCACTATGTGTTTCCTTTATTTCTGAGATACGGATTGCGAGTGTCAGCACAGTGTGTGTGCCTTAACCTACACAGTTATACGACTCTTTTCCAGTAATATTTTATTTTCTGCTTTCCTTCCCACGAACAGTAATGCCCATGACGGCACTCGTCCTGATCGTGAGTGGCATCGCAGTCATCCTGGCGTCACTCATCATGATCTGCTACTGCATGGCTCGCCTTCGGACTCAGCTACAGAGGGTACGCAGATTGTGGGGTGCGTCGATGTGGGCGCCTCTTCCGCTACAGGGTGGAGACACTACTTTTGTGGGTGCCATATCGGTTCAAACGTTCCCATTCGCTGGCACTGCCTGGCATGCAGCGATGGAGCGCTTTCTGTACAATGCCGCTGAAATTTGGCTCAGTTTGTCCGTTCATACGGTAGGGCTTGCCCATATATTGTTAGTAACTAATAGATTAGGCGTTTGTTATTAAACGCGAAGCATTTCACGGTGAACCAAAGGCATTTTGAGCGTATCAACTATCTGGCCGCGTAGGTCTTCGTGCCCTCACGACCGTTTGATTAATTTGATGTATGCCGAATTTGGCATGGCATGACAAGAGCGTATGACCAACATATGTGACTGGTCATCACACGAAATCATGTCATGTACGTCGTGACATACATGACCCGGTCATGGTGCTCTAGCGGCCGTTTGATTAACTTGATGAATACCAAAATTGGCATGGCATAACAAGAGCGTATGACGAACATAATTGACTGGTCATAACATGAAAATCATGTCATGCATGTCATGTACGTCATGACATACATGACCTGGTCGTAGTGCTCTAGCAGAGGTCGTCGTGGTGCTCAGACGTCGAAAAGTTCTGGCGGGAAGTCTTGGCGGGACCTATAGTGTCGTGGTTCGCTTCGCGATGGCATGTCTGAGCTTCTTGTTGTTTTGGCGAGAACGGGTGTCTGACTTCACACGGGTTTGTGATGCTTTTGTCGGGTCAATGTGGATTAGCTTAATCCGCGCTAACCCAGATTGGCTTAATCTGGTTATACTTAGTCATAAAACTGGCTAAGAAATCTCAGCTCATAATTGACTTGTTCAGGATTAGCTTAAACCAGCTGAGTCCAGATCGGCTTAATGTGACTATACTGAGTCATCAAACTGGCTACGCAATCTCAAGTTACTCAAAATTGACTTGTTCAGAATTATATTAATCCGGAGTAGCTTGACCCGGCGCAATCAGGATCGGCTTAATGTGACTCTCGAGCAAGACTGATTTGGGCGAGTTGGTACAAGCTCAGCTGGGGAAACGCATGCAGCGCAAAAGAGGACGAAGAGTCTCTATTGCGCTGTGTCGAAAGAAGAAGAATAGCGCCAAACACAAGTTGAAGTAGTGTTTTCAGGACCTTGCAAGTTGTCTGAATTGTCTAAATCATGTGCGATGACAAATAAAGGTTCACGGTGGCTCTGCACTACGAAGCATAGGACGCGCTACACGCGACGCGTTTGCAACGTGGTTTACAAGATACTTGTTACCTGTGCATAGGCGTATCTACCGGGGAGGGGGGGGGGCAGGGGGGCGCTAGCCCCTCCCCCACTGAGAAATGTTAGGGGGGCGCAGCCCCCCCACTTTCGACCGTGGTCATTGTCGGCTGCAGACTGGGAAACTATTAAGTAAGGCAAGGTTTTACTTGAAGGCAGCATTAACTGATTATGTAAAATAAGTTTCCTACAATTTTGCTGTGACGACTGTCCTCCCTGTGTCGTGACCGCGCATTGTAGGCTCTCTGCGGTGCGGGCTGCCTATTCCACGCTCTCGCGCCTTGCGCTCGAGCATTGCAGAGGAGGCTATCGCTATGCAGGGTTTCTACAAGATTACAGCAATCTGTCATGATTTTATTTTGTTCGGCCTGGCCTGAAATTTAAGTAGTCGGCGACGCAAATACGGGCGGCAGCCAGTAAGCGTTTTATAGCCCGATCAAACGCTCTCCTATTTCAGGAAATTTAGTTTCTTTCAAAACGAATAGCATCGCCACTGTTTCGTATCCAAGCTGCTGTGAGCTGATGAGTGTGCAGAAGTGTCGAGTATTTTAGTTGTGCCGATCCAAGAGAGCTAAAAATGATTCCAACTTTAGTCTCCGATTAGCCTGCTTCACAAGTTGCTCATCATACGGTAGCCTGGAGTGGTCGCGGCGGCTTGTAACAAGGCAGTGGACTCAGCACATTGAAAAGCCCAGCTTTCAAGTTTGCCCTGTAGCTTGATCTATACCTCACAAGGGAGATGATGAGCGTCCATGGTTTTCTAAACTAAGAAGACTGCCCACCTGCGAAGGATTGTGTCCGTTCCTAATAATGTTTATTTCTCTCTCTACCTCTCTGTCAGCAACGATGACTTCACAGAGAGTTCTATATACGCGTAAAAACAGATCAACGTCGTTAATACTACAACTGAAAGTATCTGTTATACACATATGAATCCGTCTCGCCCACTGTTATAAGTAGCCGCTGCCAAAGTGGTTGGTGGGCAGCCTTCTTGAATTACGTTCAGAATGAGACACTGTTTGGCTATTCCAAAAAAATTTAGTTATTGTTCAGCACAGTAATGAGCTGCTTATTGTGCACACTTCACTTTAACGCCGCGCGTTTTCGCTGACTTGTGACGTCGCGTAACAAGGAGGCAATTTTATGGCACACCAAAAAATTTTGGTGAGTAGCGAAGAACCAGTGTCGAACAATACGCCGTAATAAAAAGAGTTTATATTTTTAACGTAGTCATTCGGAAGTGGTAATTACGCAGTAGATCCCTTACGCGTCATTTGTTGCGTCGTGTTACGAGCAGGTGCTGTGAGCATGACCTAGAAAATTTCGACCAATCATTAACAGCTGACGACCTGTACGGAAGGAAACAATGCGGGGCAGTTTAAGGTTATAATCGCCGACATTTTTTCAAAGAATATTTTAGCTTAGACAGAATTACGTAGGCTATTTACTTGGAGTAGCCGGAGGGGAGCAGTAAAGAGCCACTTCACCGCTTTCCCGTTCGCCCCCCAACCAAGCTGGGAAAAGTAGGAGGGCAAGTAACGACACCTAGCATATAAATTTGTAGTTATTTACAATGTCATAGTATAAACAACCAGCTCAATGTAGTTTCTATAAATTATAATTGACTGAACTTGGTCTTTTTCTTTAGAAATACTTTATATTAGAGGTCTCTAACAGTAAAGAAATTGGCACTGGCTTATTCTGAAGACTTCTGCGAAGTACCTTGCTTTGTCAGCCACATGGGTTTGTCTAATAAGTGAGAACTTAAGGTACTAGAGTCATAGCAGATTCTTCATACTCACCGTATTTACAACGCGAAACTGAGAGTGAGTTTGCAGATGGAATGCTCAGATGAAGAACAGGCTAAAGGTGGCTGTACTTAATAAACTTGGCGATAAAATTTCCAAAATGATATTCAACACTGCGGTGTTATATATATTATATATATATAATATATATATATATATATATATATATATATATATATATATATATATAGATATGTGTTGTGTGTGTGTGTGGTGTGTGTGTGTGTGTGGTGTGTGTGCGCGTGTATGTATATGGCGGATAGAGTGAGCGACGCCAGGCCCCCACTGGCGAAGGAGTTGGTACGCCACTGTACCTGTGGACACCAATAGATTGGAAAGTGTTTCAATGATAGAACAAAGGAACACAATTTGAATGTGTGCAACAAAACGGGAAGTGTTCTAGCAGAACACTGCAAACGGTGCGGATGTGCACCCATTTTTGAGAACACACAATTTTTAAGGAACGCGAATGGCAAAACAGAACGTGAAATCGTGGAAACGTTTTTTATCAGGGAAGCAGGTGACAGTTGCGTCAGCAAGCCATCTATTTTGCTCACTGACGCTGAAATTCACTATCTCAAAGGTTTCATGTAGTTCGTTTCTTTTACCGTGTTTTGGTTGGTCATCGTCTTATTTCCATCGATACACTCACATGAATTGTTATCGCTGTAAGAATGCCTGCGCCTCGAAATTGGATTGTTCGGTGTTTGTCATTTTTTTTCGCCTCTTGCTTGTTATAATCCTTGTTAAGGTCTGGCTGTATCGGTTTTAACTTGTTTGCCTTTTATCTGAGTGTGGAAGTAGCGCGCGCACTGTGTTAATCAACTACACGTGCTAACTCTCACTTACAATGTAGATTGCCTACTTGATGTTTTTGATGTGGCAGTAGTGGTTGGAAAGGTGTGCACGGTGTTGTGTGCTGTAAAAACGAGCGGGTGGTGCAGTAAAGGTGTCAGTTGTAAGTTCAGCGACGCTTCCGTTTGGGCTAGTTGGTGTATACTTGGAACATAATGCATGGCTGCGCTAAGGAATAGAAGTACACAGTTGCCTGCGTACCTCTATTACTTGTCCATGTTCTTTAGAGCAGCCATGCATTATGTTCCAAGTAAGTTCAGCGCTCGTCCAGTGTACTGTGTTTCTTCGTCCTCATCCTCTGCTGCGCTGCGTTTCCCCAGCTTAATGTGGCCATACTCGGTCATCGAACTGGCTACGCAACCTCAACTTACTCAAAATTAGCTTGTTCAATTTAGATTAATCCGGATGAGCTTAATCCGGGCTAATCCGGATCGGCTTAATCCGGCGATACTAAGTCCACAACTGGCTGGGCAATCTCAACTTACTCAAGTTGACTTGTTCATGATTACATTGACAAGAAGGAAATCCGGTGTTTTTCGCAATATCTTGGTTTTACGAAAAACAACGAGTACTTACGCTCTGGTTGGCCGCCGTGGTCAAGGGAGGGATAAAGGGATGCCACCGCCCTTTTTCTTTGTTTGTTGCAGTAGATATTGACCTGCACGTGAGTGGCACGTCAGTCTGGGCTGTACCCTTACAAAAATGGATTTAGACAGTCTATAGAGTGTCTGTAGACTTCTTGTAGTCGAGTTGCCTTTATGTAGATTTAGTATTTTGCCTAAAGAAAATCTTTTGACAATCTATAGACAAAAGTTTATAAATGCGTGTCATCTTTTGTTTAATTGCGTTCTATAGATTGTCTATAAACAAAAGTTTTAAAAAGCGTATGGTTCTTTTTTTTCTATTGTTAGTCTATATACAATCTATAGACAAAAGTTAAGTTGATGAAGTTTGTGTTTTGTCTAATCCCAGTGTATAGATTGTCTACATACAAAGGTTGATAAATTGGTGTTATTTCCTATTGTCAAATCCCAGTCTATAGACTGTCTAAAGACAGAAGCTAAAGTGGAGTTATTTAATTTCTGGCTGAAAATAAGGTTTTTCATTGAAATTTTATCAGACGTGTGTACTTTATGCAATTTTGCTACTTTTTTGTTTATATAACATCTAAGCATGCACTCCTTATTGCCCCATTGGGCCCTAGCTGTAAGGTATGTTAAAAAAGAACTAAGGGGGCTCATTAATTAATTGAACCACAATGTGAAATTGAGCAGGAATGCGTTTTTGTATATCTCATTAACACATTCTGGCGCACATGGCACATTGTATATTTCCCCTCGTAACTCGCATGCTCACATTAGAACTAAAGATGTTTCCAGTAAGTATGTCGCACTCTATGGTTCACCGACTGGATGTACTGCAAGGACTGTGTGGTTCTTTCCGTCATCGTTGCTACAATGCAAAGGGCAATGTATTTCGTCGAACACTGGAAATCGCAGCTTTGAAGCGGGACGATGGGCAAACAGTGAACAGAGTACAACAGCTCTTTTTCAAGACACAAATAGCAGGGCCCACTGCAGTGCTTTCATTTTTGTTAGTATTCAATATACAGTATTTCGCCATTCTTTTCATATACGAAGCACTGTGCCCAGAAACCAATTTTGTTAAAAATGTTTTGCGAATTAGCTGTGGCCCTTTCGCTAGCTCATTATATTTGTTCATTTTCACGACATTTTCAGAAGGTAATATGTTAATTAAAATGTTCTTCAACAAATATGCATTTTTCTGTTTTCATTACGACGACGTGCAATGTAATATTAAATCGTGTTTCAGTAAGCGATTTCAAATTGATAATGTGTGTATGCACTTGCTTACATCTCCCGCTTAGAATATATTAATTTAAATTAACAGGGAACATCAGTAAGAAAGAACTTGCATCTGAATCGCCCTAAGGGCGAGGCATCGATGGTGACACTGGCTCGGTGCAAATTTCAAAGAGATATCACTCGGCACTGCGGACACTTGCTGACAAAGGCTCAAGTTTTCCACATGCTTGTGATCATACACACAGACACGGCCGTGAGGGCAACAGCTGTTACAGATAGTAGTAAAAACGGACCGTTCGTTACATATCCTGTACACGAATGGTCCACGAACGGTATGTTTAAACAGCAAGCACTGGAAATACAATTGAAGAATCGCTCAGAAGCGGCCTCCCCACTAAGAAGTTGCTTTTTCGTTCAGGCACTGCCGTGAAGGCCAAACCCCATATACGCGAAAATGCGCGCGACAGCGACGAGCAACGCGACGTAGATCGTCTTCGCGCTGGATGGGCCAACCCACCATTCACGCGACGCCCTCGGCGAGCGATCTCCACTGTTGCTGGCATGAGGGCGTTCACTCGTACCAAAAGTGGCCCGTTCTCAGCGGTATGCAATGTAAAATACGATGTTTTGTTGCATAATGGTACATAAAATGTTTATCATTGTCTTGCAGCATTTTTTTCGATCCCATCACTGCTGCTACGTGCTGCCAAGCCGCGTCACAGACGGCACGGGTCCCAGCGTTCGCGTTCAACTACGTCAACATTGCGCACGTCGCCGTTGGTCATGTTGATGAACGTTGTTGTTGATGTGCGTCGATAAGAAAGTGGCGGCAATCAGCAATACGTCACTGATGCATCTTATTCCGGTGTTTTGCTATTGGCTGCTTGAGCACAGCACTTCCAGGCGACGAGCGACGGACATGCGACGGATTCCAAATCTGAAAAACCGAGCGATCGCGCGAAATCGACCACGCAACACGTCGCGCGAACGGCTCGTTTCGTCGCTCATAGCATCGCTCGTCGCTGTCGCGTGAATTTTTGCGCATATGGGGTTTCGCCTTGAATCGTGAAGGCTGGTGAAGGCGCGCGAGCGAACACGATAAGGAAGGGGAGAAAAGCGAGAACCGGTGCGGCAAACGAACGGAAGAGGGCGCGCAGCTGCAACTCAGTTTCAAATCGCTCGCTGAGCGAGAGCCAATCAGTTCAAACCAGGGGGCGCGCAGGCGCACTGACGTTTAACTGCGTTAAGCCGTTCAGGCAGTTGACGCATTTGAGGGTCGTTGTAAAAGAAGTTCTTGCAGCGCAGTGTGTAATGCCGAAATAAGTTTGTTGCGTGCATGTATTTTTACCACGTTGATTAATATTACGTGCCGGTATCGTCGCTGGAAGTCGTGGAATGGACACGTACTTACACCGCGTGTCGGGACGGACGCATCGTTGTTTGACATGGAATCGTTGACGGCCATGTGTTGTCGTAGCCCCAACGAGCGCGAAGCTTTGAACAAGATCACAAGCGCGCGTCCTTTTGACGAGACTGTCGCCACAGCGAATATCGCTCTTCGGTGAGTTCAAGAACGTTGCCAAATCGCGTGACTGTGCATGACGACTTTGTGTAGGTAAGATTGCCCGAGCGGCGAGCTGCCATAATAGAGATGGTGTGCAAGAGGAAGTGTTTGATACGAAAGTATGCCTTGTACTAATGACTCTGCCTTCTGTGGTGTTCGTTATACGCTTCCGCGGAGCCGATACGTCGATTGGAGCTAAAACAGCCTGAAGAATACGCGTTGCATTGCGCGATGCTATGCTTGTGTTATGCAGGCCTTGTGTTGTTTCGCCCTTCTTCCTTGACTGTATGCAATGCGGCATTCTTGCATGAAATGACGGCACATGCCTTGTCACTATAAAATTGAGCCTGCTTTTAGACATTACTGGTCACCTCGTACCCTTTCTGTGGTTGAAATGCAACAGACGTTATCGTTCAATAAGCATAGTTACCCGCCACGGTGGTCTAAATATATAGTTGTTAAGGTGCTCGACTGCTGACCCACAGGTCGCGGAGATCAAATCCCGGCCGCGGCGGTCGCTTTGCTTGAGGGCTCGCGAAGTGCTTGAGGCCCGTGTTCTTAGATTTAGGTGCCCGTATAAAGAACCCCGGGTGGTCAAAATTTCTGGAGCCCTCCACTACGGCGTCGCTCATAATCGTGGTTTTTGGATGTTAAACCCCATCAGTTATTGTTATAAGCATTGTTATAGTTAACTAACGTGCAAATCAACTTTATAAAAGTAGACGGGTGTGCAGATAGAGAGACACATGTACAAACACGGCGCGGTCATGCATACGCCATGCTGCTCAGAGGCTATGTGTTTGTAGCTGCGTCGCCGTCTACGGTGCCGCGCTCGTTTTTGCAAAGAATGCACGTAACTGTTCTATATTAAATATTGTAGTCTGTCTGTCGCAGATCGTAGCTCTTGGGTGTGTACAGACACAACCAAATCAATCGATTAGCCAAGGGAAAGCATAGCGGACTTTAATTGTTGGCTTTAAGTGTAGTGTAGTAATAATGGCCTAAATTGAAATGGAATGAAGTGAACGGAAAATGGCCCTTTGCGTTGATGGTATCTAAACGCCCGATGCTCAGCCTATTGAGCTACGACGGAAAGCGCTTCGCCGTACGCTTTGCTGGGCATTTATGTATGTGTAGTCCCTTGGAGTGTTAGCCAGTGCCACTCGTACTCAAGGCGGTGAGTGTGGAACACTCTTCTTTGCCAGAGTTTGTCACGTGGCACGCGATCTTTCCATGAGGCGGCAGCTGACCGATAAAACGTCGCATGCGAACCTGAGGCATAAGTCAGCCGGGGCAAGGACTTCGCGGTGAATGAAAGAAAAAAAGGGGATTTTTGGAGGGCCTTGTTTCTTTTTTATACACAACCAAAACGATCGAAAAGATCCCCTTCTTTCGTAGATTCAGCGAGGGTGTCGCCCCGTAGACTTCAAGCATCAAGTTAGCATGCGAGGGTTTATTGGTCAGCTGTATGTGGTGCTAAGACCCCGCCGCGATGGTCTAGTGGTTATGGCGCTCGACTGCTGATCCGAAGGTCGCAGGATCGAATCTCGGCCGCTGCGGCTGCATTTTCGATGGAGGCGAAAATATTTGAGGCCCGTGTACTTAGATTTAGGTGCACGTTAAAGAATCCCAGGTGGTCCAAATTTCCGGAGCCCTCCAGTACGGCGTCTCTCATAATCATATCGTGGTTTTGGGACGTTAAACCCCAGATATTATTATTATTACGTGGTGCTAAGATCAAGTGCCACGTGATGCCCTCTGTCAAAAATGAATGTTCCAAACTCGCCACCTGGGCTACGTGCGGTGCTGGCTGAGACTTCTAGGGATAACAAATACATAAGTACCCAACGAAGTAAACGGGGAAGCGCCAGACGTGTAACTAGAAGGTTGTGGATTCAGATCCCACCGACGGAAAGGATGAGTTTTCGTCCAGTGTAATCAATTTCAACGTACGCCATTATTACTACACTACAATTAAAGGGACACTATAGAGAGAAACAATGAATCGGTTTAGATCGATAAATTGGGCTCTGAGAACTCTAATGTCGTTAATTTCGCCACCATAGGTTTAATAATAGAGGAGAAAACCAACGTCAAAGTTTCATTTCTAAATTTCGCGCCGAAATCTTCCCGCGTGGCGTCACTGATTTCAAAGTGTATTTATCTTATTTTGGCGCCATTTGCTCAATAAAATTACCCCAAACTTGGTATGTCAAGTGTCTGGACCCATCAGAGGACAATGTACTTCATTTTTACCGATTAGGAACTACGTAGTCCCTAGTGGGCGCCGTCAAAACATGTAACGTCACGGCGAATGGTGTGGAAACTTCAAGGTGGCGCCGCCCACATTTTGTTTTTGCGTATTGTCGTGCTTACTAAGCATCTTCTCGCAGCAAGCGTGGTGGTTTTGGTGTCGTGAAAGAGTAATTTACTAATATGAGAAAAAACGTTTTGCTCTTCAGTGCCCCTTTAAAGACGACAATTAATGTCCGCTATGCTTTCCCTGGCTTAATTGTCTGTTCGATTAATTTGGTTGTGTCTAACAAAGAAACGAGGCCCTCGAAAAAATTCCCATTCGCTCGTTAATTAGGTTTGTACACGAGGCTCACTGTAAGGCAATTCATTTGTCTGAAACACGTTTTGAACTGGTAGTAACAGTAAGTACACATATAGAACTACAAACTTAATTCATTCGAAGTAGCACACCACGTATATGTAAATTATCGTTGGTGGATGTGAGCTTCAGTTCAATTAAACTTGTTAAGCGAGTGCATGCTCTCCTTGTTGCTGTATCTGTGTGTGAAAAACTGGGGCAAATATTGGTCCTGCCACTCCATATGTTCATTGTTTGATGAACCATAAATTGTCTGTCTAGCAAAAGTTCTATTAACGGAGAAGTAGCTTCGTTACATTGTATGCAAAAATGGGTCTGCATTTGTTTTTCGCGCATGCTTTGTCGTAAGTTTTTATATTTATGTATCTTTTTCTGATTAAAGCTCTGTTGTAAGTCAGCGCTTGTGCTTGTCATTCTTTTCTGTGTGATTTGCCTCGTTTTCTTTTCCAGAGTTTATTGGGATAAATTTATACATCACTAATCTACAGGAACTGCCTCTAGGCAATCTGTAGACCACAGTATATTTGTGAGGCAATAAGTCTGTAGACACTCTATATACTGGGTCATAGGAATAGCCTATGGATAATCTACAGACATTTGTCTGTGGATATTTTATAGACAAAAGTAAACCAAAGTAGATTTATATGAGCCTATAGACTTTTGTTTATAGACATTCTGCAGACATCGGTTTAAACGCATGAATTTTTATTAATCTACAGACCTTCTATAGCCAATCTATAGACTTAGACTTTCTTGTAGACTGGTCTATAAAAACGAGTGTGGCCACTATTCCATAGACTGTCTATAGACCAGTCTAAAGAATTCAGCTATAGAACGTCAATTGATTTTATAGACAGATGTCTACAAACTTTATATTGCTACGCCCATTTCCTGTCTTGTTTTGATGTATTCGGGTTTGACCGGCAGGGACGGTTATCAACGCTCGACGCTGTCCGCGAAGCATTGTTCGAGAAGCTTCACGTCTATAGTAGATCGTTCTGTTAAGATTGCGCCCCGCACGCGAATGTTCCAGCTTTGTCTAGAGATAACGCCGCCACCAGCGATATTGCTAGAAAGTTCGATACCGCCTGTATAAAAGCCGACGCGATTGACCGCTTGTCACTTGATCGACGGACGACGCCCTGTTCGCCGCTATCATTGTACAGCGTGTATTGCTGTAGCTCTAGTTCTCATTTTCCGGCCACAAGTTCGGCCAAATAAACAGTTTCATCCTGCAAACGCCGACTGCTGTCTTCGTCGACGTCACGACCACGTGACATCTGGTGGAGGTGCTGCTTCTTCCATGATCCGGACGCCCCCGCGAAGCGCTGACCCAAGTCCAAGCCGCGAGGAGAACGACAGCAAAGAATACCCGGATCGTCGAACAAGCCGCAGGCAGAAGGGACTGCAGCCAGAGCACGGGCTCCTTCCCAAACAAACCAGGCAGCCCAAGGTCCCAACACCCACCGCAGCGACGATGACCGACCCCGTGCAGCCTGCGCCGATCCTACTCCGGCAGCCCAAGGAGCCGCCAACCTTCCGCGGGTCGTCATTCGAAGACCCGGACACCTGGCTCGAGACTTTCGAAAGGGTCTCAACATTCAACAACTGGGACTCCGAGGACAAGCTGCGTCACGTTTACTTTTACCTCGAAGACGCAGCAAGGACCTGGTTCGAGAATCGGGAGTCCACTCTTCGAACTTGGGACGCCTTTCGCAGCGCGTTTCTGCAGACGTTTGCAAGCGTCGTCAGAAAAGAAAGGGCCGAAGCCTTGCTAGAGACGCGGGTCCAACTTCCAAATGAAAGTGTTGCCATCTTTGGAGAGGAAATGACCAGACTGTTCCGCCACGCTGACCCAGCCATGCCCGAGGACAAGAAAGTCAGGTTGCTCATGCGAGGGGTA
Organism: Rhipicephalus sanguineus; assembly: GCF_013339695.2. Taxonomy (NCBI): domain Eukaryota; kingdom Metazoa; phylum Arthropoda; class Arachnida; order Ixodida; family Ixodidae; genus Rhipicephalus; species Rhipicephalus sanguineus. The sequence goes on from NC_051178.1 coordinate 40,201,152, forward strand.
AAGCAAGAGCTCTTCGCTGGGCTGATGCGGAACCCACCCTCGACAGTCCAAGAATTCATCTCAGAGGCGACGACGATTGAGAAGACCCTGGAAATGCGCAACCGCCAGTACAATCGCCGATCGATTCAAGACAGCCCAGCTGTTCATGCCGTCGGCTCCGACGACCTGCGTGAAACGATCCGAGCGATCGTGCGGGAAGAACTGCGCAAGCTTTTACCCTTACCACAGCCTGAAGTTGCCTCGATCGCTGATATCGTCCGAGAGGAAATACAGCAGTCTCTGGGCACCCCCGAGTCAGCGCAGCCACAGCCGCAAGCAGTGAGCTATGCCGCTGCAGCCCGACGCAACGCCCCCCCTCCTCGCCCACGTCAAGACGCCGCGCCACCCCAGCAGTTCCGCCGCCAGGCGCCACCGCCGCCGCCACCGACGTCATACCGCCCGCCAGCCGGCCAGCTATACACGCCGAGAAAGACCGACGTTTGGCGCACCCCCGACCACCGCCCACTCTGCTACCATTGCGGGGAAGCTGGCCACACTTACCGCCGCTGCCAGTACCGACAGATGGGACTGCGTGGGTTCGCCATCGACGCGCCGCGTCCACAGCGAGGGGAAAGACCACACGACATCGCCGACTACCTCGCGGGAACGCAATGGACGCCCCGACAACCTTCCCGATCGCCGTCGCCAGGCCGCTACGTCTCCCCCCAACGCCGACCATACACTGGCCCAACGCGAGGCCGGTCACCCAGCCCGTATCCGGAAAACTAAGGGCAGCAACCGATGGAGGTGCGGTTGCTGTACGACGAAATACCGAAGATCCTCCGCCGCCGACAACAACGCCTCAACGACATCTAAAGAACACGCCGCAAGCCGAACGAAGCCCTGACGTCGAAACTTCACGGCCCGAAGAAGACCTGACGACACAACGACGAAGCAGCGGGACAAACCGACGTAGCCGTGATCCGACGCTGCGACCAAATCGAAACGGTAGGCGACGAACGAGTGATCTCAACGTTCTCATCGACGGCCACAACGTCACCGCTCTCGTCGATACTGGAGCCGACTATTCTGTCATCAGTGGACCGTTCGCGACGAAGCTGAAGAAAGTCAAGACCGCCTGGGAAGGCCCCGAAATCCGCACAGCGGGAGGTCACCTAGTAACGCCGGCAGGAATCTGCACAGCGAGGGTCTCCATCAACAACCGGATTTATCCCGCAAGCTTCGTAGTCCTTCAGCATTGCTCCCGAGATGTCATCCTTGGTATGGACTTCTTAGGCCTTCATGGTGCAGTCATCGACCTCAGATCGAAGTCGATAACACTATCTACAGAAAAAGCATTACCGCGGTACACGCCGCCAGGGAAGCATGCCTTGAATGTGCTGGAAGACCAAGTCACCATTCCCCCTCGCTCCAGCGTCATCATTTCCGTCGGCTCTCAGAAACTAGCAGAAATGGAAGGCGTCATTGAAGGCGACCAGCACCAGTTGATTAACCGCGAGATTTGCGTCGCAAGAGGAATAGCAGAGTTGCGGGGAGGCAAAGCAACAGTGATGCTCACAAATTTTAGCAACGAGTATAAGCACGTAAACAAAGGCACGACAGTCGCCTACATCGAAGAAATCACGGCTACGTCGATGGCTTTCGCCATCGCCGATTCTTCCGAGCCAACACCGACGAACCAAGTTTCTCAACCAGTTTTCGACGTTAATCCTAGCCTTCCGAAGCATAAACAAGAACAGCTCAAAACCCTGCTCTTGAAATACAGGGACTGCTTTTCGTCATCGTCAAGAATCCGCCAGACCCCAGTCGCAAAACATCGCATCATAACAGAGGAAAATGCCAGGCCACTCCGGCAGAGCCCGTACAGAGTTTCAACGCGAATCCATAAAGAAACAAGTCGACGAAATGCTACGCGACGACATCATCCAGCCGTCGAAGAGTCCATGGGCGTCACCCGTGGTGTTAGTGAAGAAGAAAGACGGAACCCTACGCTTCTGCGTCGATTATCGCCGCCTGAACAAAATCACGAAGAAGGACGTCTACCCTCTCCCACGGATAGACGACACCCTGGATCGACTCTACAACGCGAGGTACTTTTCGTCGATGGACCTCAAGACCGGCTATTGGCAAATCGAAGTCGACGAGAGAGACCGAGAGAAGACTGCCTTTATAACACCAGACGGCCCCTTCGAGTTCAAGGTTATGCCCTTTGGTCTTTGCTCGGCACCTGCGACGTTCCAGCGCGTTATGGACACCGTGCTGGCTGGATTGAAGTGGCAGACTTGCCTTGTGTACTTGGACGACGTCATTGTGTTTGCCTCAAGCTTCGACGAACGCCTCCGGCGCCTTGACACTGTACTACAAGCAATCAAGACTTCTGGCCTCACCTTGAAGCCTGAAAAGTGCCGCTTTGCATACGAGGAGCTGCTGTTTTTGGGTCACGTGATCAGCAAGGGTGGTGTTCGCCCAGACCTGCGGAAAACAGCTGCCATCGCTGCCTTCCCGCCCCCCGCCGACACGAAAGCCGTGCGCCGTTTTCTCGGCTTGTGCGCCTACTACAGGCGCTTTGTCAAGGAATTTTCACGAATCGCCGAACCGCTAACTCACCTCACGAAGACCGACGTGCCATTCAAGTGGGAAACGGCGCAAATCGAAGCATTTGAAGAACTGAAACGACGCCTTCAGATGCCTCCGATACTAGCACATTTCGACGAATACGCCGATACGGAAATCCACACCGACGCAAGCAGCGTAGGACTCGGCGCCGTCTTTGTGCAGAAGACTGACGGGCAGGAAAGGGTCATCAGTTATGCTAGCCGGTCGCTGTCAAAGGCAGAAACGAACTATTCCACAACGGAAAAGGAGTGCCTAGCGATCATCTGGGCTGCATCCAAGTTTCGCCCCTACCTCTACGGCAGGCCCTTCAAAGTTGTGAGCGACCACCACGCATTGTGTTGGCTAGCTAACTTGAAGGACCCTTCAGGTCGCCTCGCACGGTGGAGCCTACGACTTCAAGAATTCGACATTACCGTCGTTTACAAGTCCGGAAGGAAACACTCCGACGCTGACTGCCTGTCTCGCGCCCCCCTCGACCCACCGCCGCAGGACGACAAGGAGGACGACTCCTTCTTGGGAATCATAAGTGCCGACGACTTCGCCGAACGACAGCGAACGGATCCAGAACTCAGGGGCCTTGTGGAATACCTCGAGGGTAGGACCACCGTTGTTCCGAAGATAATCACGCGGGGACTGGCGTCATTTTTCTTGCGCAACGGTGTTCTCCTAAAGAAGAACTTCTCACCGCTTCGAGCCGATTGCCTTCTCGTGGTACCCTCGACATTGCGGCCAGAGGTCCTCCAGGCTCTGCACGACGACCCGACGGCTGGACACCTGGGTGTTTCTCGCACGCTAGCAAGAATACAGGAGAAGTACTACTGGCCGCGCCTTTCCGCCGACGTCACTCGTTACGTGAAGACCTGCCGGGACTGTCAGCGACGCAAGACACCGCCCACTAGGCCAGCCGGACTTCTGCAGCCTATCGAGCCACCTCGACGGCCGTTCCAGCAAATCGGGATGGACTTACTGGGGCCGTTCCCGACGTCCAATACAGGAAACAAATGGATCGTCGTAGCTACAGACTACCTCACCCGCTACGCCGAGACGAGGGCCCTGCCTAGAGGCAGTGCCGCCGAGGTAGCGAAGTTCTTCGTTGAGAACATCGTCCTGCGTCATGGCGCCCCAGAAGTTCTCATCACCGACAGAGGTACGGCGTCTACTGCTGACCTAACTCAGGCAATACTGAGATACAGCCAAACAAGCCACCGCCGGACCACAGCGTACCACCCACAGACAAATGGCCTGACCGAGCGGCTAAACAAGACCATCGCCGACATGTTGGCCATGTATGTCGACGTCGAACACAAGACGTGGGATGCCATCCTTCCGTATGTGACCTTCGCATACAACACGGCCGTCCAAGAAACGACGCAGATGAGGCCGTACAAGTTGGTCTACGGAAGGAGCCCGGCGACGACGCTCGACGCCATGCTACCCAACGTCACCGATGAAGAAAACCTCGATGCCGCCGCTTACTTACAACGTGCCGAAGAAGCTCGACAGCTCGCCCGCCTGCGCATCAAGACCCAGCAGCACACCGACAGCCGTCGCTACAATCTTCGACGACGCTTCGCGGAATACCAGCCCGGCGACCGTGTTTGGGTCTGGACGCCGATACGCCGACGTGGGCTTAGCGAAAAACTCCTTCGGCGATACTTCGGGCCATACAAGGTTCTTCGACGCCTCGGCGCTCTTGACTACGAGGTGATCCCGGACGGCATTACGAACTCCCAGCGACGCCGCGCACGACCTGAAATCGTCCATGTCGTGCGCCTTAAGCCGTTTTTTGCGCGTTATCGAACCTGGGGACTCTATTTTTCTTCCTTTGTTATTGTAATTTATTTTTGTATGCACTTGTTTTTTTTTCTCTCTTCTATGTTCTTCCACAAGCATCGGGACGATGCTTTTTCAGAGGGGGGCGATGCCACGCCCACTTCTTGTCTTGTTTTGATGTATTCGGGTTTGACCGGCAGGGATGGTTATCAACGCTCGACGCTGTCCGCGAAGCATTGTTCGAGAAGCTTCACGTCTATAGTAGATCGTTCTGTTAAGATTGCGCCCCGCACGCGAATGTTCCAGCTTTGTCTAGAGATAACGCCGCCACCAGCGATATTGCTGGAAAGTTCGATACCGCCTGTATAAAAGCCGACGCGATTGACCGCTTGTCAGTTGATCGACGGACGACGCCCTGTTCGCCGCTATCATTGTACAGCGTGTATTGCTGTAGCTCTAGTTCTGATTTTCCGGCCACAAGTTCGGCCAAATAAACAGTTTCATCCTGCAAACGCCGACTGCTGTCTTCGTCGACGTCACGACCACGTGACAATATGGACTATCTAAACATATTTTTGTAAGGGTAATCAGCGTTGCTGATAGGTCGGTGAGGCTCCGTACAATGTACGTAAAGCTAGCGTAGGCTGTAATCGGAGCGCTGATAGATCAGTGAGGCTAGTGGCAATCGCAAGTTACGACAGTCTGGGCTCTAACATTGTTAACAAGTAGAAGAGTGAGACTGTATATATTTGTCCTGTTTCAATCTTTGTATCTTTATAAGCTCAGTTACATGTATTATTTTGCCTTATCCTAAACGACTTAATCCATCTGATTTCCGCTACTGCCTGCGTGTGAGTTCATCAACGCTGCCGATCACCGTCCAAGATCTCCGTTATCAACGACGAAGAACCACCGAAAACTTTACTCTGATCCATCCACTTGATAGGGATTGTCAATTTACTCAACATTTACTTGTTCAGGATTAGCTTAATCCAGATTAGCTTAATGGGGATTGACTTATTGTGGCCATACCCGGTCATCCAACCGGCTAGGCCGAACTTACTCAAAATTGACTTGTTCAGGATTAGCTCAATCCGGATGAGGTTAATCCAGCTAAATCCGGATTAACTCAATCCAGTCGAGTGTAATCTACCTCATGGCTAGGCCATCTCATCTTGTTCCGCATTAGCTCAATTGAATTGAACACAACTTTATTCGGTCCTGCGTATGCGGTCTAGCGATTAGCGTAATCCGACATAATCCAAACTAATCCGTCACAATCTGGCGTAATTGGTGTCGATAAACATTGATTGGCATCGATTAGTGTTGATTGCCTTGTCATGTTGCCACGCCCGTTTCTTGCTTTATTTTTATGAACTCGAGTTTCACCCGCAAAAGCTGTTAGCAACGCTCGGTACAGACCGCGCGGCAATGTTCGTGAAGCTTCACGATTGCCCGGGATCATTCTGCTAAGATTACGCGCAGGACGCGGATAGTCAATGTTTTACGAGAGCTTTCGCAAGCGCCAGCGATAACGCTGGAACCTTCGATGCCGCATGCATAAATACCGACGCGCCTTAAATAATATCTGGTATTTAACGTCCCAAAAGCACGATATGATTATGAGAGATGCCGTAGTGGAGGGCTCCGGAAATTTCGACCACCTGGGGTTCTTTAACGTGCACCTGAATCTAAGTACACGGGCCTCAAACATTTTCGCCTCCATCGAAAATGCAGCCGCCGCGGCCGGGATTCGATCCCGCGACCTTCGGGTCAGCAGCCGAGCGCCATAGCCACTAGACCACCGTGGCGGGGTACCGACGCGCCTTACCGCAGATCAGATTATAGACGGCCGACGCTTTGTTCGCCGCTATCAGTATACAGCGTGAGGATGTAGATGCCAGGGGCGTAGCCAGGGGGGGGGGGGTTCAGACCTCCCCGAAATTTTTCAATTTTGCTTGCGTATATATACACGCACACATACAAACGCACGCACGAACATACATAAAGTATGGTTAAACCCCCCCCCCCCCCCCCGAAAAAAATGTCTGGCTACGCCCCTTGGTAGATGCGGCCACTGACCAAGTCAAGGTGAAAAACACAGACGTTTCGGGACCCATACGGGTTCGTTCAAAAGAGTGCTAAGCCGGGCTAGTTGGTAAGCGTTCATAGTAAATTTACAGCGCGAAAAAACGAGAGACAGAAGAAGGAATACTAGCGCTTGTCCTGTCTAGTATTTCTTCTTCTGTCTCTTGTTTTTTTCGCGCTGTAAATTTACTATGAACGGGTTCCTTGTTTATACTGTCACGTGGTCGTGACGTCGACGAAGACAGCAGTCGGCGTTTGTAGGATGAAACTGTTTATTTGGCCGAACTTGTGGCCGGAAAATGAGAACTAGAACTACAGCAATGCACGCTGTACAATGATAGCGGCGAACAGGGCGTCGTCCGTCGATCAACTGACAAGCGGTCACGCGCGTCGGCTTTTATACAGGCGCTATCGAACTTTCCAGCAATATCGCTGGTGGCGGCGTAATCTCTAGACAAAGCTGGAACATTCGCGTGCGGGGCGCAATCTTAACAAACCGATCTACTACAATCGCGACGCTTCTAGAACACTACTTCGCGGACAGCGTCGAGCGTTGATAACCGTCTCTGCCGGTCAAACCCGAATACATCAAAACAAGACAAGAAGTGGGCGTGGCAATGCCCCCCTCTGAAAAAGCATCGTCCCGATGCTTGTGAAAGAACATAGAAGAGAAAAAAAACAAGTGTATAGACAAATAAATTACAATAACAAAGGAAAAAGAATAGAGTCCCCAGGCTCGCTAACGCGCGAAAAACGGCTTAAGGCGCACGACATGGACGACTTCAGGTCGCGCACGGCGCCGCTGAGAGTTCGTAATGCCGTCTGGGACAACCTCATAGTCGAGTGTGCCCAGGCGTCGAAGTACCCTGTACGGTCCGAAGTATCGTCGAAGAAGCTTCTCACTAAGTCCTCGACGGCGTATTGGCGTCCATACCCATACACGGTCACCGGGTTGGTATTCCATGTGGCGTCGTCGAAGGTTGTAGAGGCGGCTGTCAGTCGTCTGCTGGTTCTTGATCCGTAGGCGGGCGAGCTATCGTGCTTCTTCGGCGCGCTGTAGGTAGGTGGTCACGTCGATGTTTTCCTCGTCGGTCACGTTTGGTAGCATGGCGTCGAGCGTCGTTGCCGGGCTCCGTCCGTAGACCAACTTGTATGGCGTCATCTGCGTCGTTTCCTGTACGGCCGTGTTGTACGCGAAGGTCACGTACGGAAGGATGGCGTCCCACGTCTTGTGTTCGACGTCGACGTACATGGCCAGCATGTCGGCGATGGTCTTATTTAGACGCTCGGTGAGGCCGTTGGTCTGTGGGTGGTACGCGGTGGTGCGGCGGTGGCTTGTGTGGCTGTATTCCAAGATCGCCTGAGTCAGGTCAGCCGTGAACGCCGTACCTCTGTCGGTGATGAGAACCTCTGGGGCGCCGTGTCGAAGGACGATGTTCTCAACGAAGAACTTGGCTACCTCAGCGGCACTGCCTTTGGGCAGGGCTTTTGTTTCGGCGTAGCGGGTGAGGTAGTCGGTAGCCACGACGATCCATTTATTTCCGCAAGTCGACGTTGGGAACGGCCCCAGGAGGTCCATCCCGATCTGCTGGAATGGTCGCCGAGGAGGCTCGATCGGCTGAAGGAAGCCTGCTGGTCTTGTGGGCGGTGTCTTCCGTCGCTGACAGTCTCGGCACGTCCTTACGTAGCGAGTGACGTCGGCGGCAAGGCGCGGCCAGTAGTACTTTTCTTGTACTCGTGCGAGCGTTCGGGAAAGTCCGAGGTGTCCAGCCGTTGGGTCGTCGTGCAGGGCATGCAAAATTTCTGGTCGCAGTCCCGAAGGTACAACGATAAGGTAGCTGGCTCGGGCCGGAGTGAAGTTCTTCTTTACGAGGACGTTGTTTTTCAAGGAAAATGATGCCAATCCTCGCCTGAATACTTTTGGGACAACGACGGTCCTGCCCTCCAGGTATTCCACTAGACCCTTCAGTTCCGGGTCGGCTCGCTGTCGTTCGGCGAAGTCTTCGGTACTTATGGCTCCCAAGAAGCTGTCATCATCCTGGTCGTCGGGCGTTGGTGGGTCGACGGGGGCACGAGACAAGCAGTCGGCGTCGGAGTGTTTCCTTCCGGACTTGTAGACGACAGTAATGTCAAATTCTTGAAGTCTTAGGCTCCACCGTGCGAGGCGACCTGAAGGGTCCTTCAAGTTAGCTAGCCAACACAAGGCGTGATGGTCGCTCACAACTTTGAAGGGCCTGCCGTAGAGGTAGGGGCGAAACTTTGACGTAGCCCAGATGATGGCGAGGCACTCCTTTTCTGTTGTGGAATAGTTGACCTCTGCTTTAGACAGCGACCGGCTAGCATAACTGATAACCCTTTCCAGTCCGCCCGTCCGCTGCACAAGGACGGCGCCGAGTCCTATGCTGCTTGCATCGGTGTGAATCTCCGTATCGGCGTATTCGTCGAAATGCGCAAGTATCGGAGGTGTCTGCAGGCGTCGTTTCAGTTCATGAAATGCTTCGACTTGCGCTGTTTGCCACCTGAATTCGACGTCGGTCTTCGTGAGCTGCGTTAGTGGCTCGGCGATCCGTGAAAAGTCTTTGACAAAGCGTCTGTAATAGGCGCACAAGCCGAGAAATCGGCGCACGGCCTTCTTGTCGGTGGGTGGCGGGAAAGCGGCGATGGCAGCTGTTTTCTGCGGGTCTGGGAGCACTCCAGTCTTGCTGATCACGTGACCCAAAAACAAGAGCTCCTCGTACGCGAAGCGGCACTTTTCTGGCTTCAGGGTGAGCCCGGAGTTCTTGATTGCTTGAAGTACGGATTGAAGTCGCTGGAGGTGTTCGTCGAAGTTCGAGGAATACACAACGACGTCGTCCAAGTAAACAAGGCAAGTCTGCCACTTCAAGCCAGCTAACACAGTATCCATGACTCGTTGGAAAGTCGCAGGCGCCGAGCAGAGACCGAAAGGCATAACCTTGAACTCGAACAGGCCGTCCGGTGTTATAAAAGCGGTCTTTTCTCGGTCTCTCTCGTCGACTTCAATTTGCCAGTAGCCGGTCTTGAGGTCCATCGACGAAAAGTAATTCGCGTTGTGGAGTCGATCCAGGGTGTCGTCTATCCGTGGGAGAGGGTACACGTCCTTCTTTGTGATTTTGTTCAGGCGACGATAATCGACGCAGAAACGTAGGGTCCCATCCTTCTTCTTCACTAACACCACGGGAGACGCCCACGGGCTGTTGGACGGCTGGATGATGTCGTCGCGTAGCATTTCATCGACTTGTTTCTTAACGGCCTCCCGTTCCCGCGTCGAAACCCGGTAGGGACTCTGACGGAGTGGTCGAGCATTTTCTTCTGTTATGATGCGGTGCTTAGCAAGGGGCGTTTGTCGGACCCGCGATGACGACGAGAAACAGTCCCTGTATTCCTGCAGAAGGCGTCGGAGCTGTTGCTGTTGGCGAGCGGGAAGACTTGGGTTTACGTCGAAGGGTGGCTCAGGGATCGTCGTCGTAGCTTCGTCAGAATCTGAAAAGGCAAACGCATCGCTGACGGCCAAGATTTCTTCGATGTATGCAATCGTCGTGCCCCTGCTCAGGTGTCTGTATTCCTGGCTGAAGTTCGTTAGCATCACGCTTCCTTTTCCTTCATGCAACCGAGCAATGCCCCTTGCGACGCAAATGTCACGGTCTAGCAGCAAACGCTGATCGCTCTCGATGACACCTTCGATGTCTTCAGCTTTTTCGGTGCCGACGGAAATAATGACGCTGGAACGCGGCGGAATGGTCACCTGCTCTTCTATCACATTCAATGCATGGTTCCCTGGCGTCGCGCGGGGCGGGAGCGCTTTATCTGAGGTTAGTGTTATCGACTCGGACCTCAGGTCGATGACGGCGCCGTGTTCACTTAGGAAGTCCATTCCAAGTATTGCATCCCTGGAGCAGTTTTGTAGGATTACAAAGCTCGCAGGATAAGTCCGGTTATTGATGGTGACTCTCGCCGTGCAGACACCAATCGGCGTTATCAGATGGCCTCCAGCGGTGCGGATTTCGGGGCCTTCCCAAGCGGTCTTAACTTTCTTCAACTTCGTGGCGAAGGGCCCACTGATGACGCAATAGTCGGCTCCAGTATCGACGAGAGCGGTGATGTTGTGGCCGTCGATGAGAACGTCGAGGTCGCTAGTTCGTCGTCTTGCGTTGCGGTTGGGTCTCGGCGTCGGGTCACGGCTGCGTCGGTTTGTTCCGCTGCTTCCATGTTGCGTCGTCGGGTCTTCTTTGGTCCGCAAGATCTCGTCGTCAGGGGTCTGTCTGGTTCGCGTCGTGTTCTGAAGGTTTCGTCGCGACGTCGTCGTCGTCGGCGGAGGATCTTCGGTAGTTCGTCGTACAGCAACCGCACCTCCATCGGTTGCTGCCCTTAGTTTTCCGGATACGGGCTAGGCGACCGGCCCCGGTTTGGGCCAGTGTACGGCCGGCGGTGCGGTGACATGTAGCGGCCGGGCGACGGCGAGCGTGAAGGACGTCGTTCTTGCCACTGCGTTCCGGTTAGGTAGTCGTCGATGTCGCGAGGCCGTTCGCCTGGCTGCGGTCGCGGCGCGTTGATGGCGAATCCTCGTAGTCCCATCTGTCGGTACTGGCAGCGGCGGTACGTGTGGCCGGCCTCCCCGCAATGGTAGCAGAGCGGGCGGTTGTCAGGGGCGCGCCAGACATCGGTCTTCCTCGGGGTGTAGCGCTGGCCGACAGGTGGGCGGTAGGGCGTCGGTGGCGGCGGCGGCGTATGGCCGACAGGTGGACGGTAGGGCATCGGTGGCGGCGGCGGCGTCTGGCGACGGTACTGCGGCGGTGTATCGTCTTGGCGTGGGCGTGGAGGAGGAGCATGACGGCGGGCTGCAGCAGCATAGCTCATAGCTTGCGGCTGCGGCTCTACTAGCTGAGGCGCACCGAGTGAATGCTGGATCTCCTGGCGCACGAGGTCGGCGATGGAATCTACTTGAGGTTGCGACGAAGGTAGAAGTTTTCGCAGCTCCTCTTGCACGATTGCTCGAATCGTCTCACGCAGGTCGGCGGATCCTAGCGCTTGAACGTCGGCGTAGCTTGTGGTCGAGAGGCTGCGGTTGTATTGCCGTGTTCGCATCTCAAGCGTTTTCTCGATTGTTGTTGCTTCGGAGACAAATTCTTGGACGGTATTCGGCGGATTCCTCATAAGGCCAGCGAAGAGCTGTTCCTTTACTCCTCGCATGAGGAAACGAACCTTCTTTTCTTCAGGCATGTTGGGGTCAGCGTGGCGGAACAGCCGGGTCATTTCTTCCGCGAAGATGCTCACGTTTTCGTTCGGGAGCTGAACCCGTGTCTCCAGCAAGGATGCGGCCCTTTCCTTTCGAACGACGCTCGTGAACGTCTCCAAAAAAGCACTACGAAAGAGATCCCAGGTTCGAAGCGTGGACTCCCGGTTCTCGAGCCATGTCCTTGCTGCTTCTTCCAGGTAGAAGTACACGTGGCGCAGCTTGTCGTCGGCGTTCCAGTTGTTAAATGTTGCGACCCTTTCGAACGTCTCCAGCCAGGTTTCGGGGTCTTCACATGGCGAACCACGAAATGTCGGCGGCTCCCTGGGCGGCTGCATCACTATCGCGGCAGGGTTCGCTGCGGCCGTCATCGTGCCTGTTGTTCTTGTCGCCGTGGCTTTTGGCTTATCCGGTAGGAGTCCGTATTGGGGGGGTAGTCCTTTCTGCCGGCGGCTGGTTCGAGGATCCGGGTTGTCCTTAGAGTCGCCTTCTTCGCGGCTTGGGCTTGGGTCAGCGCTCCGCGGTGGCGTCCGGATCATGAAGCAGCACCTCCACCAGATGTCACGTGGTCGTGACGTCGACGAAGACAGCAGTCGGCGTTTGTAGGATGAAACTGTTTATTTGGCCGAACTTGTGGCCGGAAAATGAGAACTAGAACTACAGCAATGCACGCTGTACAAAGATAGCGGCGAACAGGGCGTCGTCCGTCGATCAACTGACAAGCGGTCACGCGCGTCGGCTTTTATACAGGCGCTATCGAACTTTCCAGCAATATCGCTGGTGGCGGCGTAATCTCTAGACAAAGCTGGAACATTCGCGTGCGGGGCGCAATCTTAACAAACCGATCTACTACAATCGCGACGCTTCTAGAACACTACTTCGCGGACAGCGTCGAGCGTTGATAACCGTCTCTGCCGGTCAAACCCGAATACATCAAAACAAGACAAGAAGTGGGCGTGGCAATACCTTACCAGACGAACTTTCGTCGAACTCTTAACTGTATAGTGTACAGCGTTTGTTGCTTGTAGTCTGACCTTACGTTTGCCGGGCGCAGGTTCGTCCAAATAAGGAATTTCGTCTTGAACACGCTGACTGCTGCATTCGTCAACGTCACCACCACGTGACACTATCTTAATTATTACGGAGTGAAGAGGAACGTCCACCTCGTGCCTCGCGCAGGGCTGGCGATGTGGCTGCAGCGCTTGACATTCCTCTTCACTACAATTCTACTGGCTTAACTGGCTTAACTAGGCTTAACTGGCTATATACTGGCTTAACTAGGCTTTTTTAAAGCTTAACTTGGCTTAATCCGGCGGCTTAATTCGTATCGATTAGTATCAACCAGTATTCAATGGTATCGATTAGTACTGATTGAATTGACTAACCTTAATGAGCCTAATATATGGTAAGTTGGCTTAAGTAGGCATAGGCAATTCGGGCCGAATTTCTGTTGACTCCGCACGGCCTAACGAAAAGCTTAGCAATTGTTCTGTAATAGCAGCTTCACACGATGATTATGCTATGCAGCTATAGCGAGACAAGTATGCATGAATTTGTCCAACAGTATGTTCACGGCCAGCGATCAAAATGCACGATCATACGCTGCGACAAGTCAACAACTAATCTCGGACATCTTGGTACTGTCTGTCGGATGCCAGCGGTCGCGTTTCACTTGCGCCTCCCATTTTTTTCTCCGTTCGCAGTTACGTAAGACGCGAGACAGCCGTTTGCCTTTCGCATGAGAAACAGTACACAGTGGCACACAGCAGCGTGTCATAGCGGTCAAAGAACTCACCTCCTCTGACCTGAGAGTAATGGCACGGAGAAATAACTTTGACCAAGTTCTTATACTTACTTTTGTGTTGCATAGAACCCACAAAAAATTATTTTGAATGTGCACAGAGCCTAACAACAAGTAATAGTTTGTCCTCCTGCAGGGACACTGGGTCTATCCTTAGGCATTGCTAGAAATACGTTGCATTTTTGTGTATTTGGAAAGGGCCGCAAATAACTGTTTCGAGGATGAACTTTAGAGAAAGAAAGATTAAATTGATTTTTATTAGTTCTGGTGACACATTTAGAGCACAACAAAATCACTTTTGGGACGTTCTTAACCCGACACACCAGTGAGTTAAGCTATCAGCGCAATTCCTTTGCGACAGAACTCACGAATGGAATTCATAGAAGCAGTCTCTTCCAACTTCTATGCAAAGGTACACGTCGCACCGAGCACATCTGTGGCGTGTCTTCATGCTGCAGCCAGCGTTCCGGCACCTCGCTCCATTTGGTAGGTCGTCCTTCATTGGCAAATGCAGTGCGTCTGTTTTGCAGAAATGTTCTGATGGCAGAGCTTTTGGCCTCTTCCTTGGTGGGATGTCTAGGTCATCTTCGTCTTCTTGACGAGTTGCGATCACCTTCTGCCATATCAATGCTTCGGCCACGCAAAGCTTGAAATCAAGGTACTCCAGAATGTTCTTTCTTTGGACGCCCTCTGCCTTCTTGTCTGCTCTGTACTGAAGCCAGCTGTTTACGCAAGCAAGATCAGACATGTGAAGAATTGTACGCAGTGTCCACCTGTTTGTGCGGCTCCTTTGAGCATACAGGGAGAGCATTCTGTCAGCTAAGTCGACACCACCCATATTTGCATTGTAGTTTCTGATGACGGATGGGCGCGGGACATCCAGAAACTTCTTGTCTTTCTTGCACCATCTTTTGCACTTCAATCAATCAATCAATCAATCAAATCAAATTTTATTTTCGCTTCAGACAATACAGTGCATTGTCACTGCGAAAATAGGGGACCAGAGAAAAAAGCTGCGCTTGCGCAGCTTGACTAAGCTCTGGTCACCCGTACAGCAGCAGTGACAGGACGAAACATCTAAGCAAGTCTATGTAGCCGCAGTATATACAAATGCTACTACCAAAAGTAGTTACCTAATCTACGTTGTTGAACTGAAAAAAAAAAACACCAATGTATGTTTTAATGTGCAATCACTATAGTAAAACCGGCTGCTGTAAATATACGAACATGAGTAGTTCCAACACATTTATATAAACAGATCTAGTAAGGTTTTTTTAGTACAGTTAAGAACATCAACATTTCTTTGTTCTAGTTCATTTAGTGTGGTTGCGAGTACGTAATCAAGTTTTTCTTTTCCATAATGGGTACGCGAGAAAGGAACGTGGTATGGTGGGTGATACCTGAAAGGATAGGAAATTGTATTTGCTCGGAGATTTGCTATTGCTTCGAATAGCTCTGTTCTTCCTAATGTGGCATTTTTGTATGTTCTCAGTAGTTTATGTTTGTATATGTTGTGAATCTTCATAATTTTATGTTTGTGGAATAGAGGTCCTGTGTGTTCTAGAAACGAGGCGTTTTCTATTGAACGAAGTGCTTTTTTCTGGGCCATGAATATTTGCTGTAAGTTTGATAATGTTGTGTTTCCCCATATTAGTGTGCAGTAATATAAGTGAGAGTTGAAGAGCGCGAAATATAACATTCTTTTAATGCTAACAGGAAAAGTGTGACGGTTCCGGCTTAATACACCGGCTACTCTGCTTAATTTTGGCAATAAGGTTTTCACATGTTCATTCCAGGACATATTTTCGGAAAAAATTACGCCGAGAATCTTAATATGTTTCTCTACTTTGATTTGAAATGGCCCGAGAATTATATAATCGTCGATGTTTCTTAAAATTCCCGGGGCACGGAACAACACACATTTAGTTTTCGATTCGTTTAAAGTAAGCCTATTGAACTTGCACCAGGCCTGTAAGTTATGACAGAATGTGTCACCCTTTCGTTTTATGGTCTCCAAGTCTCTTCCTTCAAGAAGTACCGAGCAATCGTCGGCATATATAATATATTTACAATCCTCATAGATTCTCACAATATCATTAATATAGAAAAGGAAGAGAATCGGTCCTAGTATGCTACCCTGAGGAACCCCAAATTCAATAGGCCGAAGGTTTGATTTACATTTATTTAGTTCAACGTATTGGTAGCGCGTTTTCAAATAAGATTTAACAAGTTTTAATACTGTCCCACGTAACCCATAATGTTCTAACTTTTCAAATAAAATTGAGTGGTTTACCCTATCGAAAGCTTTACTAAAATCTAGAAATATACCCAGTGTCATGACCTTATTTTCAAAATTGTATATTTCCTCTTTTTGAACTAGAAGTGCTGTCTCAGTGCAACGTCCCTTTCTGAAGCCGAATTGGTGATCTGTTAATAGGTTGTATTTTGTAGTAAATTTCTCAATACGACAGTTTATTACTTTTTCGAGTCCCTTTGAAAAGATAGGTAATATTGACACAGGACGATAGTTGCTTAAGCTATTTTTGTCTCCATTCTTGTAAATCACTGAAACTCTAGCCACCTGCATGCTGTCTGGAAAAATCCCAGTAGAGATAGAGACGTTATATATATGTGTAAGCACTGGTGCAATTAAGTCTATAACGTATTTGATTGGTTTTATTTCTAAATCATCCACATCTCGGCTACGGCTGTTCCTAAGTTTCTGATACAGCATTGTTACTTCAGCGACAGATGTTGGCTGCAAGTACATTGTGTGGGATAGTCTCGGGATACGATTAGTAGCTTCGTGACAGTAGGTGCTACTTCCAATTTCAACAAAGAAATTGTTGAAAATGTTGGCGAGTTCGGTCCCGCCAATCGTTTTGTCGTTTATGACTAGGTTGTCAATCGTATAATCTTTAGTATTCTGGTTTAGTAACTCGTTTATTTTCCTCCACACTTTGTTACCACTACGCAAGCAATCGTTGTCAAATACACGCTTATAATATTCGTTTTTTGATTTTTTGATATCTTTATTCAACTTATTCCGAAATTTCTTAAACTCTTTTAATTCGTCCATGTTACGAGACTTAAGAAAGTTGTCAAAAAGCCTATTCTTATGCTTAATAAGCTTGATGTACTCATGTGTGATCCACGGTTTGCGCACCCTTTTTTGCTTACGATATGTGCGTGATGGGAACGACTCTGAATAATGTTTTTTGAAAATTTTTATGAATAAGTCATAGCACTTATTGCTGTCTTCAAGAAGAAATACTTCCCTCCAATCTGTTCGAGAAATCTTATCCCGAAACATCTCTAACGTTTGAGACGATATATCCCTGTACACGAGTTGAGGCCAATCCCTTTGTTGCAATGAATTGTTACGGTTAAGCATGCAAAATGTAGGTAGGTGATCACTGACGTCACTCTTGACAACGCCAGAGAGAATGTCATCAGTGTTTCGGTTAGTAATGAACAAATCCAGCACAGATGCTGTTGAAAGAGTAACGCGTGTCGGTGTTGATATAAGATTTTGAAAACCGTTGCTTTGTAATACAAGCAAAAATCATTTGCCGCGCTCAAGCCTTTCGCAATGTCAATGTTCATATCACCGCCTATTGTTAGTAACCATCTGTTTTCACTGGCACATGAAAGCAAAGAATCAAGAAACTTCAAGAACGCCGAGATACTGCCACTTGGTGGTCTGTACAGAACAGCGAACACATTGCTATTTTTCTTAATACAAATGGCTTCGATATCACAGGTAACAGTGCTAAATTCGGGTAGAATTTCAAAACCTGGTATAGCAACCTGAATAGAAACTCCACCGCCCCTGCAATTTTTTCTGTTTAGAAAGAAGTGATCGTAAGACGGTAAAACAAAGTGATCCGAAGTTTCATTGTACCAAGTCTCAGTGAACATGAGTGCATCGAAAGTAATATTGCAGGATTCTAAAAGAGCGTAGATTTCATCAAATTTATATTGCATGGATCTAACATTTAAATGAAAAATCTTAAAAAGCTTCTCTGGGTTGTCAGGTATGATACCGCGCATGTCCTCAGGTAGCACGTAGTTGGTATCCATGTTTTACAATCTGGACAATCGAAGCGTTCGCGCAGGGCGCGCGCATCCTTATCCTGTGGCGGTAATCTTGTCCAAATCGCTCTCGCGTTTTATTGCCACGACGGATGAAGTCTCATCGCGACGGGCAAAAATGGCACCGTTTTTTATCCAGACAAACTTCCAGCCATGTTCGCGCTTGCGCGCTATTGCCATACCAAGTAGTCTCTTTAGATGCTGACAAAGATGTTCATTTACAAAGATAGGATAATTTGCCTCACTTTTGGACGCTTCCAGTGATAGACCCAGGCTTCTGCTCGTAAGTTTTGTTTTCTTAGCCTTCTCTAGAACCTTGTCCCTTTTTTCGCGCTTCACGAACTGAACAACAATGTATCTTCAGGCTCCACTCCAAAGGCAGCCAACAGCATCACAATGGGCTTTTTGTCGACCCATTTTGTGCAAGCAAGCGTGCTGTCTTGTCGCAGTCGCTGCTCCGAAGTGCCCCGAGATTTCTTCAACAAATCCTTGTCATTTGTGAAATGGGCCTCTTTTGGCATTCTGTTCTTCATCAGAGTGCCGGTGCCAAAAATGCCCTTCTTCATGAGCTCATCCATCAAACCGACCGAAGAAAACCAACGGTCACAGTAAAGCGTGGAGCATGCAGGCACTGTCTCAACCAGCTTCAAGACTGAGTTGCCCGATATGCCAAGGCCAAAGTCTGGAAACATCTCTTTGCCTTTGTAAATTGCAAAATCATAAATCAACCCGTCCTTTCCTGCGAGAACAAAGTTTTTCAGGCCCACAGGATTTGGTTTGTTAGGGATATACTGCTTCATAGGACAGCACCCTGAAAATGGGGTGACTTGTTCATCCACACAGAAGCAGTTGGGTCTTTCCAAGCCCAAGCAGCCCTTTCGCACCATCTCAACGAAAGGCGCAACCTTCCAAAGTCTCTCGCTCTTCTTGTCATCACTGATGTCGTCAAGTTGGCAGCACAGGTTAGATCGCAGTAAGAAGAAACGATCCCGTGGCATGGTGTCGGCTACTGAGCTAACCGCCAGGCCCTTCTTCCAAAAAAATCGTATTCTTGGATAGCCAATCACTCCCATCAGCATGGAACAACCCAGAAACTGTTTAACTTCCTGACCAGTGATTTTAGATATGATTCCACGCTCTCTCAGAATTCTCTGGTTTGTTTTCTCGGCCATTTTTTCGAGCATGTTGTCATCTACGTACTGCTTGTAGTAGTCGGCAGGCGAGAACTCCAATCTAGCTTCCGAAAAAACACACCCCGTCTCGAGAACAGACTCATTGTTTGCTGGTGAAGAATTGGCTGCCTTCCACAGAGGACGCCTTTGCGAAATTCCTACGCCGCTGGAGCCTTCGTCGTCACTATCAGAAGATGAACCAGCATACTCCTCAGTGTCGGAATCATATGCGGCATTCACGTCGTCAACGTCGTCTTCATTCTCGGAGTCCGAAATATCGGAAGTTTCCCGGTCGCAAATTGATTGCGACACTTCGTCTGCCTTCTTGGTGGATAAGCCTGAAATTACAAAGCAACGGGAAGTTGGACTTAATCTGACTTCAATATAAACACGCACATGAACTCAATGTCCCTGTGCGAGGTTTTCTCTAAACGGTGTCAATGTGTTCTCCAGGCATTAAACCTTTGCACTCCGTTGCAATTTTTTAAAATGAAAAGCGTTAAGACCAACGATAAAGCGACTTACCTGGCCGTCTCGTATAAAACGTGCTGGCGCTGATTGCCGCCATGTTTTTTCCGAGCGGGAAAGAGAAATTTAGTAAGTAAGTAAGTAAGGTGTTCCTATTCCCTTTTAACACAGGGCAGGCAGTTTAAGTGCCACAGGAAGAAAAAAATGTAAACAAATGTCAAGTGTTTTCGTTCTTCTTTTGTTCGTGCATAAGCAGAGTGTCACGGGTCACGGTGTCGCTTAATGCACACACGCACACACACACACTCACATACACGATTGGCTTGGTGGAAGTCGAGTCAAGAGTCGAGCCAAGCCATGCCGTGTTCTGCACCTCCGTGGCCGTTTAAACATGGCGGATGTTTACCGTTGTAGTGGGTCACCTATCCAGCGGCCGTGTTTGGGAGTTCCGTGATGCTAGTACTTTGTCTCAACCACTGTTCTTGACTTGGGTCTTGAAGCATGACTGGCCCTGCCAGCTTCTCGTCAGTCTGCTTTGACCCATTGCCACAAGGCGGCGGAGTGTCGGTGCGCGGGGCCGCAGAAGAGGGTGTGTGGGGCGTTTCCCTGGCCGATGTGGTCGCGACCTCTCTGTTAAGACGATCCCAGCGTAGCAGGAGATGTAATTGACCCTTGGTGTAATTGACCCTATCGAAATGGTTTTCTTCTGTTTGGCCCGACAGGCCCAGACTTGGTGAGGTGCGGTGTTTATCGTGCAGGCGCGGGCAGTCCTGTAGAACATGGGTGACAGTTTCTTCGGCTGCTCCACATAGGCGGCACGACGGTTCGGAGTCAAAGAGTTCATGACGTCGTTGTTTAGTCGCCAGAGACCCCGTGCGAGCCTGGAATAGTAGTGCGCTTGATTTGTCTCCTCTGTAATATGGTTCACAGCCCGGCGCCAATTTATGTGTCGCATAACACGATAGGCTGCGTTTCTTGGTGACCGCTTTACGCCATATGTCCGTGCTGATCTGGGTGATCCATTCGTTCACTTCCTGACGCCATTCACTTTCTTTTTTGGTTTGTTGGAGTTTTGGGTTCGGGCCGAATTTTGACTCTAATGTTGCAAGTCGTTGCATCCAGAGGGTTTTAATATACCTTTGTATCGTAGATGCAGGTATATTCGGCTGCTGAAGTTAGTTTCTGGCAGGAATTTCAGTCTGCCCATGTATTGGAATTTAGATCTTGCCTCCCTAATTTCGAAAGGTGACCACCCTATTTCACCTGTTATGGCAGCATTCGATGTACAGAAGTTTCCGCCCAACAACCACCGTCCCAGTTCATTTTGGTGTCTGTTTAGACACTTCATTGTTTCAGTTGGGTACGTAAGTGCATCAAGCGCATATGTTGCCGCTGTGACAGCGAGCGTTCTCCACAAAATACGACCCACCGAGTATGGGTTGTACGAGTGGCGGGAGAGATGCCACACTCTGCCTTTTAGGCGGTTTGATTTCTTTGTAACTAACTCTGCTTGTTTTTCCAGGTAGTCTTTTTTGTCGGTTATTTCGATTCCGAGGTATCTATACGTTGCCGTCTTTTTTATATGTTTTCCTTGCAGTGTGAAAGTAGCTTCGTCAGAGTCTGTGTTTAGGCTCATCCATTGAGTCTTTTCGGTGTTGAATTTGAGGTGGTCTTCGGTCGCACCTTGGGAGCAGATATCCGAAAGGTCTTGGAGGTCTGTTGCCGATTCAGCTAGAAGTACGATGTCATCAGCAAATGCCAAACATGATATTTTTGTGTATACTTCTCGGTTGTCTGTTGTTATCGTCGAGAGTCTCAGCCCAGGTCCCTTGTCGTTAAGTGTTCTTAAAAGGTTATTTATGAATAGATTAAATAGGGTTGGTGATAATGGGCACCCCTGTTTCAGGCCCACTTTTAGGTTCACTTTTTGGGATTTATGTTCATGGAGATCATATATTGCTGTGCAATCTGCATAAAGTGCCTTCAGTAGTTCAATAAATACTTTATCTAGGGGTACATCCTCAAGCTTTTGCCATAGTTTGGCATGCGAGACCGAGTCGTAGGCTTTTTCCAGGTCTAGGAAGGTGAGATAGAGTTGTGCCTTTTCTTTGTGCTTCATCTCTATCGCTTGAGTGAGAGTGAATATATGGTCACTTGTGCGTCTCCAGGGTCGGAAGCCATTTTGTGATTCACAGAGTATATTGTTTTTTTTTTCGCAATAGGTTTGTAGCCTGTGATTTAAAATTGTACTGAAGAGTTTCAGGGCGTTGCTCAGCACTGCTATTGGACGGTAGGCATTGATGTCATTTTCTGCTTTCTCTTTGCCTTTGTGGATAAGTTGTATACGAGTTTCTTTCCATGTGTCTGGAATGTCACCTGTTTTTAGGATGTCATTGAAGCAGTTGAGCAGCGTTTTTCGGGCATTTGTACGTAGAGCTTTCAGAAATTCATTTGGAATATCGTCAAGGCCAGATGCTTTCTAGTTTTTTATGGCACCGATGCGTCGTTTTAATTCTCCTTTCAAGATCTCCCAGGTCAGAGTTTCAGCTTCTTTCTGTTCTTTAGATCGGCCTTCTGTTGTGATATTTGTGAGTTGGTGTATTGGTATGTCGTAGTTTGCTTGTACATATCTAAAATGATGTGTCATGTATTGTTCTATTTCTCCTTTTTCGTGAATACTGCCGCCATCTCCTGTTTGGAGAGAAGCCATCTTGGGCCGGGCATTTCGTGGTTCCATGGTCTGAATATATCTCCAGAACTTCTGGCTGTAATGTTGACGTTCCTTTCTTATTTGTTCTTCTTGTTGCTTGAATGCTTTGTCTATCTTTTGTGCAACCATCACCTTCACTTTTCCCTTTTGAGCTAGGTATTTTTCCCAGATGGCATCTTTTAGGCTAGTGTTTTCAGCTGGTGTGTGTCGGTGTTGTCTGAAGAGTTTCTTTCGTTCTTGTATCTCCTCTTTGAGTTCTTTGTCGAACCATGGTGTCGTCCGTGTTCTGTTTTTTCCAGTTGTTTTCCCAATGGTTTTATTTGCCACGGATAGACATTTCTCAATGAATTCTTTATATGTGAGAGAGTCCTCCATCGATTCGTCCAATTCTTCTGCGAAGGTTTTGAGGCGGTCTTCATCTCTCACTATCCAGTGTGGTTTGGTATGCACAGTTGCAGAGTTCGTTTGGTCTTGTTTTTGTTTTAGGGTTACTGTAATTCGGTTGTTGTCACTTCCACAGTTGTTGGATTTGTCTTCGTCTATGTGTATGGATGTTATATGTAGGTTCTGCGAGACCTTGTCGTTGTATAGGACGTAGTCAATAGCAGACTTGCTCGATCTGCGTGACCATGTGTATGTTCCCCTGCATGTAGGGTCCAGGTTGGCTATGTGTAGGTTGCATTGCTTGACCAGCTTGCGAAAGTCGGCTGCATGTTTCTCATAGCCTTCCAATTCAGTTATGTGGCAGTTGAAGTCACCTATAAGGAGGATTGGCTTGTTCTTATATGTTTGTTCTATGTCTTTTTTTATGCAGTTATAGATCTCTTCATTCCAAGTTTGTTGTTCTGAGCCGGTAGCCATATAGGCAACACATATGTTGAGGTGACACTTATCGAGTTTCGCAGTAATCCACATGTGTTCTTGGCAGGCATCCTTTCCCTCTTGTGTGGTCTGGTCTTTTGTTATGAACCCAACTCCCCCTCCTCGTTTATGTCCTTTTCTCCTGTTTTGGCCAAGCCAACTAAGCCCTGTGTGTAAGAGTGGTTTTTCCTCGTCTCGAAGGTGGGTCTCTGTAAGTGCATATATGTTGATGTATTCTTTGGCTATCTGGTTCTGTAGTTCTGCCCACTTGAGTTTACTGCCGCCTTGTATGTTTAGTAGGCAGATATTGAATTCTTTTTCCTTTCTTATTGTTTTTTGCCTTTTACGTCTCTGCTTGCGGTTTACTTGCGCTTGTGTTTTTTGGGTTGTTTTTTCTTTCTTCATGTGGGCTGATCGGGGCATTTTGTCTCTCTTTCACCTGCGACGGTTCGGTTGGCTCATTTGTGTGAACGCTGTTGTCATAGCTTTCAGGAAGGCTCGCATTGTGTGGTCTTGTTTTGGTAGACGTCGACGAGCTTGTGGGGGCTGACGTGATGTTCCCTGATTACTCCTAAAAAATTGGCAACTTTCATAGCCAGGAGGTGCCCAACATGGGTGCCTGTTGCTTCAGTGTAGTGTATGTCCTCGAGGTAGTCTCCGTCCATTTGGTTTGTAGATGAGAAGAATTCTACCTGGGCGCCAAGCATGGTGCATAGTTCGTTAGCTTGTTTGTTCCACTCTCGGCAGGCGGTTACCACGTGTGGACCTCGTGGTGTCAGTTCTGGTGTGGCACATAGAATATAGTGGTGTTGGGGATCACTTTGACTCCAAGCTGTCAGTTTCTATTTTAACTGTTCGATAGATCTGTGTGGCTCTTTTTCATTCAGTATGTCGGTAGAACCAACATGCAGGATTAGTTGGAGCTTAGTTTCAGCTGAATTTTCCTGCTCTATCTCTTTCTCAGCTCGAAGCAGAGTCTCCTCCAGTGTTGCTCCCGGCTTCGTTGTGACGCGGAGTCTCCAGTCGCTAACGTCTTTGTGGAGCTGGCGTTTCAGGCGGTGAGCATTTGAGTCTCCGAGCTCCACTGAGCATCTGTGTTGCGACTGTGTGTACCTCAGTTGTTGCTTGGGTTGGTTCCACTTCTTTGGAACTGATTGCTCATTGCTTCTTTGTGTTGTTGCTTTCTCCTTTGTGGGGTTTTCTACGCGGTTGTTTTTTCCCACCTTCAGCCATGGACCTGCTTCCCTGTCCTCCTCAGTTTCATCTTTTGCCATAGAGTTGCTTAATACTTTGGCAGTGTTTTGTTGCTCTGAGTCATGAGGCTGGAGCTCATTTTTTTGCTCAGTGAACTGAGCGTCACCTGTGTGTACATCGGTGTCATCAGTGGCCAGGTGGCCTTTCGAGTGTCTGAGTTTTTCAAGTTCGGCCCGGAGAGCTGCTACTTTTGTAGAGAGTTCTTCGCGTAGGGTGCGCTCAGTGCTTAACTCCTGTAAGAGTTCTTTCATCGCTGTCTTATGAGCAGTTTCTGATGCTTTCCATTGCTCCTTCATTGTATCCACTTGCAAGTTAAATTCTGCCCTCATTGTTTTTTCCTGTAATGCTAAGCTTGTATACAGTGTGGATATCTTGGTGCAGTGTTTGCATGTGTATGTCTTGTCCTTTGCCTCTTCCAAATTTTCGAAAGGCGTTTCTTCCAGGTATGTCCATCCTTCGCAGCTGCTGCACTGTACCATACTTTCCTCGTCTTCCGCTGGAGTGGTCGACTTTTTCGTCGTGCGGGTGCTGGATTTAGCCATATTGACCAAGAGATGTATATTTTCTTTTTCTTTTCTTATTTTTTTGTTGTTGTAATAAAAAAGTGTTTGTTGTCTTGTTTGGTTGTTCTCCGATATACCCCGCTCAGCGGGTGTCGTACGGAAGGTCCGTTGTCGGGGCTTCACTCCGTGCAAGTTTCATAAACCGCGGGTAGCACCGTGGCGCTACTACCAACCTCGTAATGTCAGAAGACAAGCAGCTGCCCAAATTCGACTGGTCGCGGTCGCTGCGAGTCAGGTCAGTCACGGCACTGTCTCCGTAGCACGATCACAAAGCGCACATGGCTCAGGCGCGCGCACACACACATGTTGGCCTGCACATGCGTTCGTGTCGACTCGTTGCCCGGTCAGCACCAGTCGACGACGTTGTATGTAATCCCACGGAGGCTACCATACCTAACATAACACTTTTCCCGTAATTCGCACACGCATATCGCAATCACCAGCGCATATTACGATCAAGCACGCGATCAAGCACACGCTCCGTAATCCAACAACATCTCAAGGCAGCTCAAGGTAGATGGCGCCACAGACCTTGTCCTCCTAGAGGGACATTGGTTCTCTCCGCTGCAACAGCCGTTGTAGTTTTCGTCGCCTGTGAACCAATGTCCCTGTGGGGGGACAAAAGGTCTGAGGAGGTTAAACACCAACGCGTTTGCAGCGCCGTCCCCGCGCTAGCCACTGCACTCCGCCTGAAACTTTAGAACCAATGTGGCGCCCCGTGAAGAAACGGCGGCGCGGTGTGCGTCAAAAGTTGTCTCCACCCTGGAAGCGGAGGCCCTGGCATCGAGGCACCCTTGTAGATTCTTATTACCATGGCCATCTAATAACCACAGAGCGCATTATACCCCCCCCCCCAAAGGGTGCACGCGAGGCAGGAACTTGGTGTAAAGCGCTCCGTCCAGTACTATCAGCCTCAATGAAGGCAAAGTTGAGCCCCGTTAAATGACAGCCCTGTGCATGAGAACTAAGAAAGGGAATTTGACAAATACCCGCTTGCAGCGTGAAGCCACAAGGATTTCCTTGCGGCTTCGGATGCCGTCGGATACCGTCGGAGACTTAAAGGCAGTCTGCAGATCATCCACATAGGTGGAATAGAACAAGTTTCGTGGGATCTAACACCGAACACCGAACACGAAATGTTCGGTGTTGCGAAATGTTCGGTGTTGCTTGATAGGACATTGCTAACACCGAACACGAAATGTTCGGTGTTAGCAATGTCCTATCACAACAGTTTGTCCAAGAAACTGTCCTATCACAACAGTTTTTCCACAGGGTGGTGTCCTCAGTTGTACCCTTTTTATTACAAAAATGAATGCCTCGTGTCTCGGCATACATTGAGCATTTTACCATGTGTGCCTAACATTGAAGATCTCTCACTTTTCCAAAGCGTCATGTGTTGTCATAGGCTTCTTGCACATCGAGGAACACGGAGAAAGAATTGCTTATGGACAAAAGCCTCACGAATTTGTGCCTCGATACGTATCAAATGGTCAATGGTGGATCTATCCTCTCGAAAACCGCACTGGTATGGGTAAAGTGATTTGTTTGCTTGGAGCAAGTGCAGCAGCCGCCAGTTTATTATCTTTTCTAAAACCTTGCAGACAACTTGTAAGGGCTATTGGCTTGTAACTGGAAACTGAAGATTAGTCCATGCCTTGTTTTAAAATTGGGATAATAATGACCTTTTTTCGGGCAGAGGGAATTTCGCCGGAAGACCATACAGCAGTGTACGGGGAAAGGGGGGTTTTCTGCGTTTCAGAGGGTACGTGCTTCAACCTTTCATATCATGGTCAGAACCTGGTGTGGATTTATTGCAAAAGTTTAGGGATGCCTGTAGCTCAGCTAAGCAGAAAGGTTGGTCGTATGCCTCGTATTTTATACATTTGCGTTCCAGTTTCTGTTTTTCTATTCTGGCTTTGTGCCGTTGGAAAGCGTCAGAGTAGTGCGACGAGCCGGACACCAGTTCGAAGTGCGCGCCCAGGAAGTTCGCTTGGTCTTCCAAGCTGTCGCCTTGTGTGTTTACAAGAGAGAGTGAACAGGTTTGAGGTGCTGCTACCCTGTTACAGACTTAGCCTTCATGTGTACATGAACTGATGTCTGATAAAACTTCTGACAGCTCTCCCTTCTAGCCTCTCGGCGCGCCCTCCGGCCTTGAGACTTTGTTGTTAAAATGGTTAGAATTCTCCGCTGTCGAAGAGTCCCGAAGCAACCTCCATGCTTTGTTTTGTTTATTTCGCGAATTTCGAATCATTGTTCCACCATGGGACACGTCGTTTGCTGGACAGTCCACTTCTTTGTGGGATGCACTTGATTGCAACATCAATCTGAAGAGCTGTAACGTAGTGTACGGCTATAGGCCTTATTAGAGTCACTGTATATGCTACCTTTAGGTAGCAGAGTAGCGCATAGGTCCGGCTAGCAACCACAGCTATGCGGTGAAGTCGCACTCCATTTTTGCAGGCGACATGCCTACCGCGTCGCCGATAAACATGTCTCGCGTGTCGAAGGCCGGCGATAAACATTGGCTGTCGATGACTAGTGTTAATAGAGTGAGCTGCAGCGGCGGCGTCGAGAAATACAAAAATTAGCCCGAGCGTCAGCTTCTCCGCAATGCATGGTTGCTAGCGGCGTTGGAAAACAGATGCGCAACTCTGCTACCTAAAGGTAGCATATACAGTAACTCTAGACCTTATGCAAAATTGCTGCCATCTGTCGGAGGTTTGATGAAGGTACCGATTCGGCGCCATGTTGGAGGCTTGTGTCCGAATCGTATTGCTGTCGCTGCTATTTCTTCTTGCTTGTATCTGCTTTGATAGTCGGCAATCGGGGCATAAAAACGCCAGACGAGCCTGTACACAATTACTACGTGTGAAGAACTGCCTCGCAACGAGAAGAAAGTACAAGTTTGTCACCGAGTCACATGCAAGCCTGTCGTCGTTGAGGATGAGGCTTCGCGCTTAGTTATAAATTTTGTCTGTTTTCAGTGTAGTAAATGAAGCGTTGTTAGCTATCGGAATATCATGCGTGTAGTGTGGGGCGGTTGGGAGGAGGCTTTAGCGTGCCACACGGCTAGGCACAGCGATGGCGGAAGTGCTGTTGACTTATTTCAAAGCGTATTTCATAAGGGACAGCCTACGTTGACCTAATGTATTGTGCATCTTACTTTAAATAAAATGTTGTCCTGTTTGTTATTTTTAAGACAAGGAATATTTCGCTGCTGTAGTCACATATGTATATTTTGCATAGAATTACCGCACGCTTAAAATGTAAGGTCCGCTTCTCACGCACGTGACAAGTGAACATGAAAAGCGTTAGTTGCTCCAAGAAGTAGGCGCCGATTAGATGGCATATTACCGAATATGTTTCCGACATGTACTCGTAATTGACACGATCCCCCAAGAATATTCGCGTTCGCATCGTAGCTTTCAGTCGCCTACTGACGCCTTACAATTTCAATCCGTTGCTGCAAGGCAGTTTTGCGTCGCCGACTGAACGCTTGCGAAACTACCTCAGCGCGTGCCCAACGGTAGCGTACGCACGGTCGAATGTAACACATCTGCGCGAAGAGCATTTTTTTTTCAGTTTCATACAAAAGGTGCCACACTCAAGCATCTGTTAGCATTTCATAGCACACAGGAGGGGATACAGGATTTTTCCGAAGGGGGATCAGCGTCAGCTGGGAGAACCTGATATGTGCTCTTCTTGGAGCATAAATAAAAAAGAAAGTGGGGTGGGGCGGGAGGGAGTCATGTGATCCGGGCGGCCCCTCTGAATTAGGCAGTAATAGCACACGAAATGCTTAAAAATACGCATAGGGAAGCAGTATGCGCGCAAAGCATCCCACCAAATAAATGCTGTCTTGTTAAGCTTAACAGTCGAAAACAAACTACCAACAACCCGCTCCAGCACAATCGGTCCGTTCGCTGAGAATCGATGACGCGCACAAGCTACCTAACATGTGACCTATCGCAGTGTGATAAAGTAACGGTGTCGCCAACTGCGCAGGTATGCGCTAGTACGTAGCCGCGACGCAGCTTCGAAGCGCGCACACGAAGTCGGTTTGTCTGTGCCTGCAAAAGTACATGGCGCGAAAACCGTCTCGTTCCGGCATGACACGAAAGAGTGTTCTCTGATGAGTGCCGATGCTATCAAATACCGCATCTATTAGGAACGGCGAACGTAAACACGGCTTTAGTCGTAAGCGGTAACCGGAGCAATGGAATGATCTGCCGCTTCTCGTCGGCCGCAAGGAAATTAATAACATATGAAGGCTAGTTCCCTGCAAACCTTTTTTTCAGCATCCCAATTTCCTCAATCTCAGCAACACGGCACACGAAAATATGTCGGCACTGCCGTTCCAATCAGCCGCCACACGTCGATACGTACGCTTTGTGTATGCACATGCGGAGCGCGCTTAGCATTCAACATGGCGGAAATGCGCACGGTGGCCGCTAGATGGCAGAAGATTTTGCATAAGGTCTTTATCTATGCTTAAGCCACACATATCAGCCCAACTTAGGAGAGTAGCTTTTCGAAACTGTTCCCAATCGGCTTTGTCAGTGTGCCAATTGGGAACCTGTGGAGGACATTCAATCATTATTGGGACGCTCAGAACTATTGGAAAAGTGGTCACTTCCATAAGGATTTCCAATAAAGTTCCATTTAGGTAGGCCTAGAAGGAATGGACGTGTAATGCTAAGATCTATGGGCGAGTAGGTTTTTGTTTGCGAGGCTATGATGTCTCCGATTCCACAGAGAGGCGCCAGAAGAGAAAAGGAACTGCTCAATTAGATGACGTCGTGCATCACAGCGAGAATCACCCCATAGACTACTAATGTGCATTGAATTTTCCAAGAACCAGATAAGGTTATCGTAGTCCATCTATTAGGGACTCAAATTCATATTTATGCAGATGGTAGTGCGGATGTGTGTAAAGAGAGCAAATGGTGACGAATTTATTTAAAAGAACGGCTTGAACAGCCACTGCCTTAAGGGACGTTTGAAGTGGTAAATATGTACATTATTTCCTTGAATAACTATGACGGCTACACCTCCAGATGACGCCACAGCCTCATCGCGGTCTTTTCGGAAATAAACATAGTGGCGAAGAAAGTCGGCGTGTTTGGATTTCAAGTGGGTTTCCTGTACTCACAGTACTTTTGGCGAATGTTCGTATAAAAGTTCTTGGACATCGTCGAGGTTTTTAAGCAGTCCTGTGACGTTCCGTTGTATAATTCGTGCATCCATCTTGATGTAAGTTGGTGCTGCGTGTATAAAAAATGTTGCCTTAATTTACAGAGCTCTTTCCAGGCCCTGTAAATTTTTTGGCGTACTCCAATGACCTGCGCCGTTTCTTCGGCGTCTTAGGCACCGGAGTTGTGCTGCCTGTATCCGTCACCTCTTCAGAGGTGATGGAGTGGCCGCTCAGCAGGCACGTTCATGGCAGCTTCGTGCCTAACTGCACTGCAGTGGCCCTCTTTCAGGCATGCTTGGGAGTCTGCTAGCCCTGTTTGGCAGGGGCGGAGCAGCGCAGGTTGCTGCAACCGGGGGCGCTGATAGCGCGACCACAGTCACACTCTGTGCGACTCTATAGGGCGCCGGAAGATGTGGCGCGGCGCCCCGGCGCGACACATAGGCTTAGGATGGATTGTGGAGTGAGGAGCGTTTACACACCTCTTGGAAGGACAGGCTGAAGTTAACTTTCAGTTCTATTTCCTTCTCTTTGTTCCACGAGGGGCATCATCGGGATTAGGCAGAGTGGTCCTTCATAATTCGCACAACTGGCTGCGGAGGTGCAGTTGTGAGACTAGTGTTCATTGGATGCACATTTCGCGAATATGGCACGCCCTCTGCAGCTTCGCAACCTATGTCCAAAGCACTGGCACAAGCTTACAGTAACCGGTTTCAACGGATTCAGGTAAATTGCTGGTTCCGAAGGTAATGATTATGTGCTTGGTTGGGATTTGTTTGTCGTCTCACCTTCCCATTAGTATTTGTACCTTGACAGCGTTCTGGTCTTGCCATCCTTAAAAGTTCACGTTCACTCAGTTTGAGAAGATCATCCTCCGAAATGACACTACGCTCTGTGTTCATTGATCTATGTGAGCCCACTGACATGGGGATGTCCCCAAAAGCTACAAGTTTTGATAGTTTCTCGTGCTGGAGCTTGTCGCGAACTTCGTGTAGCTCACCGCTTCCTGTCTTCGTTACTTTATAACCTGGGCCGATCACCTCGGTGAGAGATTTTGACACGAGGAATGGTGAGATCGTTCATACAGCCTTTGTTTCGTGTTGCCTTTGTATAACATGATACTTAAGGAAAAACTGTTTGGGTTGCGCAAAGGTGAATGTCTCATCGGCGCGCCACCTTTTCAGGCAGCGATCAGGGAGTGGGGGAGGAGTTTACCGTATGCGGCATTTAAATTTCGACGGCGATGGTGGCCACCCACCATGGACGCCAACAAGGGGACGCCAGAATCTAGAACACTTGAAGTCGCCAGCCATATATCGCCGCTATAGCCCAATATAACTATCGAAGGTTGGGCAAGTACACAAAGTTAACCCTTGCCGCCAGGAAGATAGGAAGTGGAAGTGAGAAGGAGACAGGAAAGATAAAAAGTGAGAGAGAAAGACGAGCATGAAGGGAGAGAGAGAGACAGGAAAAAGGCGACTGCCGATTTACCCTGGGTGGGTGAGCCCAAGGGTGCCTTCTACGTGAAGCCGGTGCCAAAGGGGTGTGTTGCCTCTGCCGGGGGGCCTTAAAGGGACCGACAACCAATTTTTATGGTGCCCATTCTCTTTATCGCAACGGAAAGCTTACCGGTGAGGGTGTCTAATCATAGAACGGTAACGTGGAAAACGCTGTGAAACATTTGTAATAAGAATTTGTCAATCTGCGGCGAATATGAAGTCGTAAACACAAGTGACAACGCATGCTACAAGCAGTGAGAGCGAGAGCTGTTCGTGTTCGAGCGTGGCGGTTTGCCGCGCATGCGCCGCGGCTCGACATGTTCCCCTGGTTATTGCGAAGGCAGCGCCGCTTCTCACCGTGCAACTCCTTTTACCTCGTAAGCAGCATAAGATAGAGCGGAGATAGATAATAATATACATACTCTAATTATCAGGACTAATTATGGCACGCATGACCGCATCAGACTACGTACAGCAAAAAGTGATCGACTCCATACCGGCTTCAAGGCTCTTCCGCTAGGCTGCGCCACGTACCGGTTTTTGTTACTTTTAAACACGATATAAACATATAAATCCTACTCACAAGGCGAAAAGGATGCTGGAATCTGGCACTATATTTTAGTGTAGTGTCATTTTTGCCAGGATCTAATCGCACGTTGTGAGCAGTTGTCGGTCCCTTTAAAGGTCCAATCATCCGGCGTCGGCTCAACTCCCAGGATCCCCCTTTTCCAGACACGGCTAAGCCAAGCACGGCGAGGTGTGGGATGGGGTCGAAATCCCATCGTTGGCTTAGGTCCGTAGTGACGCCGCTCACCAAATGCCTTCTTGCGCAGACGCCCCTGCGTGGAAGCAAAGAAAAGGACACCCTTGGCCCCGTCTGTCGAAGCTATTTCCTGAGGAGCACTTGAGGACGGTCACGTTCCACACTCCGACTCCGACAAGGAATGATGACGTTATTCTGACGACGTCCTAAATTCAGTTGCTTCACGAGTAGTATCGCGGGCCAGAATCCAGCAAAACAGCAAGAATTTCCTACGCTATGAAAACTTTAGCAGCTGTCAGTTAAAATATCCCTTCGTTATTAGCTGCAATATTGCTCACGGTCTTCACTACATTTCTGAATAATCAAGTATTGCGCAATCTCAGCTGCACCAAGATATGGAGAGCAGGGCAAAATATATCTGAAAGATGATAGTGCCTGCGGTGGGTGCTTCAGTTCTTTCGGTTGTACCAGAGAAATCCTGAACCATTTGTAGCAAAAACGCCTAATCTTTAGTTGCAGAAGTACTGCGCCGTTTCTGCGTGCTTATGATGCTTCCCTAGTGCAGGAGCACACGTTCTGATGTTCTGCGCAAATATCGCGCTGAATTGCTAATGAATGTCGCAGTAAATTGGTGAGGTAATGATTTCGTGATGTTTATTAGTGGCATTGTAGTAACATCGCTTAGTAATGCTGCATCAACATTGCTGGAAAGAGGGCAATGTTCCATCACATTTGCCAGCATTGTCATGTGCAGCCCAACATTTTGAGCAAAGCGCATCATTCAAAACATTGCTGCACTGCTGTAGCAACATTATGCACGGCCACCAATCCAAGCGCACTGGCGAACTTATTATCAGCGCGACACGTAACGACAACGAAGAGTCCGAACGCTTCCGTGAACTAGCAGTAGCATGTGAGGAAGCCAAGGTGAAGTTCAAAAATAGCCAGTACTACTCGACAATCCACTGCGATGCAAGGCAACACCTTCAGAGATTCAACGCTGGTGACGAGGTGCTATGGGCGATTGGAGCTTGCCGCTTAGCCCCAGCATTGAAGGGCCGTATGAAATTGTCAGTTTTCTCACGAGCTGCCGTGAGCGATAGTGACACAGCCGTCTTTCTTACACCAGCACCGACCTTCGTCGCGGCGTGTATCTGAGGACAGCTCCAACTAAAATAGAGATCGTGTCAGTGCATGAGCACGGTCTTTTTTTTGAGCTGGCGCCGTTCAATGAGTCTGTGTTTACGCAGATCGTGCGCCGCGCCGCCGAAATACGACGCGTTCTGTTTGCGTATAACGGTAATAATGGTAACTCTGTACACGCTGTCTTCACTTGTGTGGTCCCCATTGTGTCGAGGATGATCTCGACCGACATTCCAGGCAGGGGACGCCAGACGACGTATTTAGCTTCGAGGCAAGAACTGCGGTGCTGTGCAGGATGGCCCGAGCTTCTCGGGCGCACGAGTTTGCTCCGAGCTCGCATTACGGCGGTAATGACAGGAAAACAGTGCGGAGCACGCGATAGCAGCGTTGATAAAAACTGCCACAAGAACGAGAATGGCGTTCACA
>NC_051178.1:40234925-40286707 GCF_013339695.2 Rhipicephalus sanguineus
TTTAGTACAAGGATACTTTCGTATCAACACTTCCTCTTCACACCTCTCTATTATGGCAGCTCGCCGCTCGGGCAATCTTACCTACACAAAGTCGTCATGCACAGTCACGCGATTTGGAACGTTCTTGAACTCACGAAGAGCGATATTCGCTGTGGCGACAGTCTCGTCAAAAGGACGCGCGCGTTGTGATCTGTTTTCAAAGCTTCGCGCTCGTTGGGCTACGACAACACATGGCCGTCAACGATTCCATGTCCAACAACGATGCGTCCGTCCCGACACGCGGTGTAAGTACGTGTCCATTCCACGACTTCCAGCGACGATCCGGCACGTAATATTATCAACGTGGTAAAATACATGCACGCAACAAACTTATTTCGGCATTACACACTGCGCTGCAAGAACTTCTTTTACAACGACCCTCAAATGCGTCAACTGCCTGAACGGCTTAACGCAGTTAAACGTCAGTGCGCCTGCGCGCCCCCTGGTTGAACTGATTGGCTCTCGCTCAAGCGATCGATTTGAAACTGAGTTGCAGCTGCGCGCCCCTCTTCCGTTCGTTTGCCGCACCGGTTCTCGCTTTTCTCCCCTTCCTTATCGTGTTCGCTCGCGCGCCTTCACCAGCTTCACGATTCAAGGCGAAACCCCATATGCGCAAAAATTCACGCGACAGCGACGAGCGATGCTATGAGCGACGAAACGAGCCGTTCGCGCGACGTGTTGCGTGTCGATTTCGCGCGATCGCTCGGTTTTTCGATTTGGAATCCGTCGCATGTCCGTCGCTCGTCGCCTGGAAGTGCTGTGCTCAAGCAGCCCAATAGCAAACACCCGGAATAAGATGCATCAGTGACGTATTGCTGATTGCCGCCAACTTTTCTTATCGACGCACATCAACAACAACGTTCATCAACATGACCAACGGCGACGTGCGCAAGGTTGACGTAGTTGAACGCGACGCGCTGGACCCGTGCCGTCTGTGACGCGGCTTGGCAGCACGTAGCAGCAGTGATGGGATCGAAAAAAATGCTGCAAGACAATGATAAACATTTTATGTACCATTATGCAACAAAACATCGTATTTACATTGCATACCGCTGAGAACGGGGGCCACTTTTGGACGGAGTGAACGCCCTCATGCAGCAACAGTGGAGATCGCTCGCCGAGGGCGTCGCGTGATGGTGGGTTGGCCCATCCAGCGCGAAGACGATCTACGTCGCGTTGCTCGTCGCTGTCGCGCGCATTTTCGCGTATATGGGTTTGGCCTTCACGGCAGTGCCTGAACGAAAAAGCAACTTCTTAGTGGGGAGCCGCTTCTGAGCGATTCTTCAATTGTTTTCCGTGCTTGCTGTTTAACCATACCGTTCGTGGACCTTCGTGTACAGATATGTAACGAACGGTCCGTTTTTTACTACTATCTGTAACACTGTTGCCCTCACGGCCGTGTCGTGTGTATGATCACAGCATGTGGAAAACTTGAGCCTTTGTCAGCAAGTGTCCGCAGTGCCGAGTGATATCTCTTTGAAATTTGCACCGACCAGTGTCCCCATCGATGCCTCGCCCTTAGGGCGATTCAGATGCAAGTTCTTTCTTACTGATGTCCCTGTTAATTTAAATTAATATTTCTAAGCGGGAGATGTAAGCAAGTGCATACACCATTATCAATTTGAAATCGCTTACTGAAACACGATTTAATATTACATTGCACGTCGTCGTAATGAAAACAGAAAAATGCATATTGTTGAAGAACATTTTAATTAACATATTACCTTCTGAAAATGTCGTGAAAATGAACAAATATAATGAGCTAGCGAAAGGGCCACAGCTAATTCGCAAAACATTTTTAACAAAATTGGTTTCTGGGCACAGTGCTTCGTATATGAAAGAATGGCGAAATACTGTATATTGAATACTACAAAAATGAAAGCACTGCAGTGGGCCCTGCTATTTGTGTCTTGAAAAAGAGCTGTTGTACTCTGTTCACTGTTTGCCCATCGTCCCGCTTCAAAGCTGCGATTTCCAGTGTTCGACGAAATACATTGCCCTTTGCATTGTAGCAACGATGACGGAAAGAACCACACAGTCCTTGCAGTACATCCAGTCGGTGAACCATAGAGTGCGACATACTTACTGGAAACATCTTTAGTTCTAATGTGAGCATGCGAGTTACGAGGGGAAATATACAATGTGCCATGTGCGCCAGAATGTGTTAATGAGATATACAAAAACGCATTCCTGCTCAATTTCACATTGTGGTTTCAATTAATTAATGAGCCCCCTTAGTTCTTTTTTAACATACCTTACAGCTAGGGCCCAATGGGGCAATAAGGAGTGCATGCTTAGATGTTATATAAACAAAAAAGTAGCAAAATTGCATAAAGTACACACGTCTGATAAAATTTCAATGAAAACCTTATTTTCAGCCAGAAATTAAATAACTCCACTTTAGCTTCTGTCTTTAGACAGTCTATAGACTGGGATTTGACAATAGGAAATAACACCAATTTATCAACCTTTGTATGTAGACAATCTATACACTGGGATTAGACAAAACACAAACTTCATCAACTTAACTTTTGTCTATAGATTGTATATAGACTAACAATAGAAAAAAAAGAACCATACGCTTTTTAAAACTTTTGTTTATAGACAATCTATAGAACGCAATTAAACAAAAGATGACACGCATTTATAAACTTTTGTCTATAGATTGTCAAAAGATTTTCTTTAGGCAAAATACTAAATCTACATAAAGGCAACTCGACTACAAGAAGTCTACAGACACTCTATAGACTGTCTAAATCCATTTTTGTAAGGGTACAGCCCAGACTGACGTGCCACTCACGTGCAGGTCAATATCTACTGCAACAAACAAAGAAAAAGGGCGGTGGCATCCCTTTATCCCTCCCTTGACCACGGCGGCCAACCAGAGCGTAAGTACTCGTTGTTTTTCGTAAAACCAAGATATTGCGAAAAACACCGGATTTCCTTCTTGTCAATGTAATCATGAACAAGTCACTTGAGTAAGTTGAGATTGCCCAGCCAGTTGTGGACTTAGTATCGCCGGATTAAGCCGATCCGGATTAGCCCGGATTAAGCTCATCCGGATTAATCTAAATTGAACAAGCTAATTTTGAGTAAGTTGAGGTTGCGTAGCCAGTTCGATGACCGAGTATGGCCACATTAAGCTGGGGAAACGCAGCGCAGCAGAGGATGAGGACGAAGAAACACAGTACACTGGACGAGCGCTGAACTTACTTGGAACATAATGCATGGCTGCTCTAAAGAACATGGACAAGTAATAGAGGTACGCAGGCAACTGTGTACTTCTATTCCTTAGCGCAGCCATGCATTATGTTCCAAGTATACACCAACTAGCCCAAACGGAAGCGTCGCTGAACTTACAACTGACACCTTTACTGCACCACCCGCTCGTTTTTTACAGCACACAACACCGTGCACACCTTTCCAACCACTACTGCCACATCAAAAACATCAAGTAGGCAATCTACATTGTAAGTGAGAGTTAGCACGTGTAGTTGATTAACACAGTGCGCGCGCTACTTCCACACTCAGATAAAAGGCAAACAAGTTAAAACCGATACAGCCAGACCTTAACAAGGATTATAACAAGCAAGAGGCGAAAAAAAATGACAAACACCGAACAATCCAATTTCGAGGCGCAGGCATTCTTACAGCGATAACAATTCATGTGAGTGTATCGATGGAAATAAGACGATGACCAACCAAAACACGGTAAAAGAAACGAACTACATGAAACCTTGAGATAGTGAATTTCAGCGTCAGTGAGCAAAATAGATGGCTTGCTGACGCAACTGTCACCTGCTTCCCTGATAAAAAACGTTTCCACGATTTCACGTTCTGTTTTGCCATTCGCGTTCCTTAAAAATTGTGTGTTCTCAAAAATGGGTGCACATCCGCACCGTTTGCAGTGTTCTGCTAGAACACTTCCCGTTTTGTTGCACACATTCAATTGTGTTCCTTTGTTCTATCATTGAAACACTTTCCAATCTATTGGTGTCCACAGGTACAGTGGCGTACCAACTCCTTCGCCAGTGGGGCCTGGCGTCGCTCACTCTATCCGCCATATACATACACGCGCACACACACACACACACACCACACACACACACACACACACACACACACACACATATATATATATATATATATATATATATATATATATATATATATATATATATATATATATATATATATATATACACCGCAGTGTTGAATATCATTTTGGAAATTTTATCGCCAAGTTTATTAAGTACAGCCACCTTTAGCCTGTTCTTCATCTGAGCATTCCATCTGCAAACTTCACTCTCAGTTTCGCGTTGTAAATACGGTGAGTATGAAGAATCTGCTATGACTCTAGTACCTTAAGTTCTCACTTATTAGACAAACCATGTGGCTGACAAAGCAAGGTACTTCGCAGAAGTCTTCAGAATAAGCCAGTGCCAATTTCTTTACTGTTAGAGACCTCTAATATAAAGTATTTCTAAGAAAAAGACCAAGTTCAGTCAATTATATTTATAGAAACTACATTGAGCTGGTTGTTATACTATGACATTGTAAATAACTACAAATTTATATGCTAGGTGTCGTTACTTGCCTTCCTACTTTTCCCAGCTGGGTTGGGGGCGAACGGGGGAAAGCGGTGAAGTGGCTCTTTACTGCTCCCCTCCGGCTACTCCAGTAAATAGCCTACGTAATTCTGTCTAAGCTAAATATTCTTTGAAAAAATGTCGGCGATTATAACCTTAAACTGCCCCGCATTGTTTCCTTCCGTACAGGTCGTCAGCTGTTAATGATTGGTCGAAATTTTTAGGTCATGCTCACAGCACCTGCTCGTAACACGACGCAACAAAGACGCGTAAGGGATCTACTGCGTAATTACACTTCCGAATGGACTACGTTAAACAAATAAACTCTTTTATACGGCGTATTGTCGACACTTGGTTCTTCGCTATTCACCAAAATTTTGTCGGTGTGCCATAAAATGCCTCCTTGTTACGCGACGGCACAAGTCAGCGAAAACGCGCGGCGTTAAAGTGAAGTGTGCACATAAGCAGCTCATTACTGTGCTGAACAATAACTAAATTTTTTTGGAATAGCCAAACAGTGTCTCATTCTGAACGTAATTCAAGAAGGCTGCCCACCAACCACTTTGGCAGCGGCTACTTATAACAGTGGGCGAGACGGATTATATGTGTATAACAGATACTTTCAGTTGTAGTATTAACGACGTTGATCTGTTTTTACGCGTATATAGAACTCTCTGTGAAGTCATCGTTGCTGACAGAGAGTAGAGAGAGAAATAAACATTATTAGGAACGGACACAATCCTTCGCAGGTGGGCAGTCTTCTTAGTTTCAGAAAACCATGGACGCTCATCATCTCCCTTGTGAGGTATAGATCAAGCTACAGGGCAAACTTGAAAGCTGGCTTTTCAATGTGCTGAGTCCACTGCCTTGTTACAAGCCGCCGCGACCACTCCAGGCTACCGTATGATGAGCAACTTGTGAAGCAGGCTAATCGGAGACTAAAGTTGGAATCATTTTTAGCTCTCTTGGATCGGCACAACTAAAATACTCGACACTTCTGCCCACTCATCAGCTCACAGCAGCTTGGATACGAAACAGTGGCGATGCTATTCGTTTTGAAAGAAACTAAATTTCCTGAAATAGGAGAGCGTTTGATCGGGCTATAAAACGCTTACTGGCTGCCGCCCGTATTTGCGTCGCCGACTACTTAAATTTCAGGCCAGGCCGACAAAATAAAATCATGACAGATTGCTGTAATCTTGTAGAAACCCTGCATAGCGATAGCCTCCTCTGCAATGCTCGAGCGCAAGGCGCGAGAGCGTGGAATAGGCAGCCCGCACCGCAGAGAGCCTACAATGCGCGGTCACGACACAGGGAGGACAGTCGTCACAGCAAAATTGTAGGAAACTTATTTTACATAATCAGTTAATGCTGCCTTCAAGTAAAAACCTTGCCTACTTAATAGTTCCCCAGTCTGCAGCCGACAATGACCACGGTCGAAAGTGGTGGGGCTGCGCCCCCCTAACATTCTCAGTGGGGGAGGGGCTAGCGCCCCCCTGCCCCCCCCCCCTCCCCGGTAGATACGCCTATGCACAGGTAACAAGTATCTTGTAAACCACGTTGCAAACGCGTCGCGTGTAGCGCGTCCTATGCTTCGTAGTGCAGAGCCACCGTGAACCTTTATTTGTCATCGCACATGATTTAGACAATTCAGACAACTTGCAGGTCCTGAAAACACTACTTCAACTTGTGTTTGGCGCTATTCTTCTTCTTTCGACACAGCGCATAGAGACTCTTCGTCCTCTTTTGCGCTGCATGCGTTTCCCCAGCTGAGCTTGTACCAACTCGCCCAAATCAGTCTTGCTCGAGAGTCACATTAAGCCGATCCTGATTGCGCGGGTCAAGCTACCTCCGGATTAATATATTCTGAACAAGTCAATTTTGAGTAACTTGAGATTGCGTAGCCAGTTTGATGACTCAGTATAGTCACATAAGCCGATCTGGACTCAGCTGGTTTAAGCTAATCCTGAACAAGTCAATTATGAGCTGAAGATTTCTTAGCCAGTTTTATGACTAAGTATATACCAGATTAAGCCAATCTGGGTTAGCGCGGATTAAGCTAATCCACATTGACCCGACAAAAGCATCACAAACCCGTGTGAAGTCAGACACCCGTTTCTCCGCCAAAACAACAAGAAGCTCAGACATGCCATCGCGAAGCGAACCACGACACTATAGGTTCCCGCCAAGACTTCCCGCCAGAACTTTTCGACGTCTGAGCACCACGACGACCTCTGCTAGAGCACTACGACCAGGTCATTATGTCATGACGTACATGACATGCATGACATGATTTCATGTTATGACCAGTCAATTATGTTCGTCATACGCTCTTGTTATGCCCTGCCAATTTTGGTATTCATCAAGTTAATCAAACGGCCGCTAGAGCACCATGACCGGGTCATGTATGTCACGACGTACATGACATGATTTTCGTGTGATGACCAGTCACATATGTTGGTCATACGCTCTTGTCATGCCATGCCAAATTCGGCATACATCAAATTAATCAAACGGTCGTGAGGGCACGAAGACCTACGCGGCCAGATAGTTGATACGCTCAAAATGCCTTTGGTTCACCGTGAAATGCTTCGCGTTTAATAACAAACGCCTAATCTATTAGTTACTAACAATATATGGGCAAGCCCTACCGTATGAACGGACAAACTGAGCCAAATTTCAGCGCATTGTACAGAAAGCGCTCCATCGCTGCATGCCAGGCAGTGCCAGCGAATGGGAACGTTTGAACCGATATGGCACCCACAAAAGTAGTGTTCTCCACCCTGTAGCGGAAGAGGCGCCCACATCGACGCACCCCACAATCTGCGTACCCTCTGTAGCTGAGTCCGAAGCGAGCCATGCAGTAGCAGATCATGATGAGTGACGCCAGGATGACTGCGATGCCACTCACGATCAGGACGAGTGCCGTCATGGGCATTACTGTTCGTGGGAAGGAAAGCAGAAAATAAAATATTACTGGAAAGAGTCGTATAACTGTGTAGGTTAAGGCACACACACTGTGCTGACACTCGCAAATCCGTATCTCAGAAATAAAGGAAACACATAGTGCCGCGGTTCAGTATACAGTTTTAGTATATAGCTAAAAGCAGTAAACACGAGGTCTTAGCGTTAGCGTTAAATGATTCTCACTGCGCATGCGCAGAATGGAGACGCAGGTGGAACTCTTATGCACATACGATATTTTCGAAATATAGTGTTCAACACTAACGCACGTAAGGGGGCAGAGGCTCCGGAAGCGGAGGGTGGGGGGGGGGGGGGACGTCTCCCGCCCAAGTTCACGACCAGTAGGAGGATGCCCCCACACCCAAGGCTGATCCAACATATGCACCCCCCCCCCCCCGCCTTCCTCGCCTTGTTTTCCCCTGGGACCACCCGTGAGGCTAGAGACTCCTTTGACTAGTTAAAGAGTGCTCCCTTCCTTCCACAAACGAAACAATATCTTCTGGGCTTTCAAAGTGTGCGAACTTGAACTTGTTGGTGCATATTCATAGTAGAAACCAGCCCGATACAATGAAAACAAGAAAGACCAAACAGGACTAGTTTGTGATTACCAGCAATCAGCTGTCGGTAGTCAGCGCGGGCCTGTTTGGTCTTTCTTGTCTTCGTTGTATCGCGCTGTTCTCTACTATGAATATCTTCTGGAAGCCTGTGACTTCTCACACTCTTCTTTGCGCAAACAGCGCTGCCTGTTTTTGTCTGGTTCATCGTGTCTAGCGTCAGGGCTGGGCAAAGGTACTTTGAAATTGTATCGTGATACGATACAAGATACACAGGCAAGAAGTATTTGAGATACAGATACAAGATACCACAAAGCTGATTGGATCCGATACGATACAGTCTAATTGTATGTTAAGATACTTCGATACATTCGCAAATTTGTTATTATATATCTATGTAATGTAGCACTAAGCGCTTATGCACAAAAAAGTTCGCTTGAAAATTTCTTAACTGCGACCTATTTTGTTTCATTTGAATGAAATATCTGTTAGTATCTCAAAAGCTTCTTATTTCTTGCTCAAGGCATATTAGTTTCATTCGGAAACAACTTATTCGCGTTGCTTTATCTGCTTAACATGACAGCTTTTTAGACACTTCGGTGATTGCGGTTTTCGCTTGTCGCTTTTATAATTGGTGGCAGTCTCTGCTCTGCTTGCCGACGAGGTAACTGGTCGCCATCTAATCACAAGAAATTCAATAAGAAGCCTCTGGACTATGGTGCAAATAGCGCTCGGGAGTTCTACCTTACCCGTAAACGTATTACGGGTTTCGCAATCACCGGATCACCAGGCAGGTGTACAGCAGTAAGAACGCTGGCAGCGACATCCTTTGCTATACGCATGGAGGAAGGAATAAAATAAGGAGAGGCAGTTACGTCACATTTCTTGAAGCCGGAAGTAGGGAAGGGTAGAGAAGGCTCCTTCTCGCAAGGTTGGGCACGCTAACTCGCTGACGCATGCGTCGTTAGCGGCTAGCAGACTATCACGTCGCGCCTGCAGAGCGTCGGGGCGCCGTCAGCTGACAGACAAGCCGAAGAACGAAGCATGTGATTGTATCGAAGGAAGAACAAAGGAGCGGCAATGCCTTCTTGCAGTGTGCCCGGGTGCCGCTCGCGCGCGATAAGAAAGGAACCGGGCGTCACCTTCCACGCGTAAGCGTATTGCATTTGCTTTGTATTTGACGCATGATCGAAAGTAAACGCATGCGCTAGCTCTTAGAACATAATGCACGATACTGCATGCGTGAGCGTAGTGTTCCTCTGCTTTATTCATGGCTGTAGAACATGCTGTAGAGGAATGGAAAGCTGGGCCAGTTGGTGACTCTCCTTGACTATTAAAACATAGCGCAACGACGACGCAGACGACACGATCATTGCGTTGGTGTTTGTCTTTTCGTCTTCTTTGTGCACGTCGTGGTTGCGCGGTGTTTTCAATTTTTCGTGGCTGTTTGTCCATTTGTTATTAATGTATGCGAATGCGCGTATGTATTGTTGCATGCTTTCAAACAGCTTTCCCAAAGATCCCCATCGTCGGAGGCTATGGATCGAAGCCATAAGACCCGGTCAACGCGACTGGGAACCGGCGAAGTCGGCTTGCGTGTGCTAAAACACTTTGCACTTGAACAATTCAATCGGACGTCGCCGCTGGTAGTTCGCCTCCACGGGGATGCCGTCCCTGCCCTGGTGAGAGACCGCAATAACTGCGCCCTGGAGATTGTCCAATAAATTTCCAACTTTGTGCTTCATGTTTATTCAGCTGAATGCAAGAAAGCAATGGTGCAATTCGGCAGGATGGTCGCCGCGGACAGCTCGATCGCTTTTTTTTTTTTCCAGGAGAAACGGTAAGTTCAGGGCACGCGACATTTTAGAGTCACTATATGCTACCTAAAGGTAGCATATACAGTAACTCTACGCGACGTAATCTAACAGCAACATCTGAATTGGTCTTCTTACGTAGGGGCATGCGGCGCCTTCAGATTATCCCCGGCCTGTGTGTGTCTTAACGTTTGCACGAACGTCGTGGCACTCGAGCCTACAGTGGCACGGGTCGGTCGTCTACGACCGCATAGAAGATAACTTTGGCGCACATAAACTTACCGCGTACAAAAGGTAAAAATCCGAGCCCGAGCGCTCCAAGTTGCTTTACAAATCACCTGACTGAGTGAAACGATATTGGGTCAGGCACGTCTTTTCTACCCTTGACGCTGGAACCTTCGCTGAGCGCTCCGGGCCAATGCTTTCCAATCGTTGTCACCGTCGTGCGCGGGAACGGGTCACCGCCGTCTCCCACATTAAGAGGTGTCGTTTCTTTTTTCTCGGAAATGTAGCATTTCACCGCTAAGGGACACAACAGCACGGTGCCAAAGGCTAACAAGGAAGCTGCGGCGCGACGCCTTTGCGGAGATGCTGTAGCGGGCTTCGAAAACAACCACTTGCGTCTGCATGCTGAATGAACTGAACACACAATCGTGAAGACCGACGCTCACTGTAGGCTTCGAAAACCGTGCGTCATCCGCGAAACGAAACGACCGC
The DNA here is from genome assembly GCF_013339695.2 of Rhipicephalus sanguineus. Classification (NCBI taxonomy): domain Eukaryota; kingdom Metazoa; phylum Arthropoda; class Arachnida; order Ixodida; family Ixodidae; genus Rhipicephalus; species Rhipicephalus sanguineus. Next base: position 40,245,603 of record NC_051178.1, read on the forward strand.
ATAAAAATGCATATTCGCAACTCTGTGGCCGGCTCTGTGGTGGTGGAGCAGAGTACACGAGCCGGCGGCGTGCCCGTGGAATCCCAGCAGCCGTTGCGAAAAAACCACGTGACTTCCGCCACACTTTTTGCGCTGCAGCTCGGATAGCGAGGGCCTCTCCTTAGTTTTCCTTCCTCCATAGCTATACGCATCGTGTTTACGTAGATAACATAACACTGCATTGACTTTTACCTTCTGCTTACCTGCTGGCGTAAAGCGTTCGCTAGCGACGTGCTGAGTAATGGGCAATTTTTTTTAACAATTTTCTGCTACGAGAGAGCATGTACAGCCCAGAAACGACTCAGACGTATTGTATAGTTGCACAAAGCGCCGCAGGACACTGCGGCTATTCCCACAATATTGCCACTTATAGCTCCAATTACCTGGTGATTAGTAACAGTGAAAGTATTTACGAAGCCAAAAAAGGGAAACCAAATATATCTAAGTAGTAAAATAGAAAAGTAGTTCCGTATCAAACACAGTGAAAAAGTATAGGGAGTATGCACTGAAACTGAGCCGCAATGTGGCGCTGCGGTGCCCCGAGCTGGGCGCCATTTTTGCGGTTCTCGTGCAGCAGCCGACCCACGCTTGCTACTGTGTTTGCTGTGTGTACGCGCTAGGTGTTGTGTGGTGTTTCCTTGACTTCCTTGTACTCGTGTGTTTCATTAACGATAGTACGGCGTTGGAACTGTCCCCTACCACTGCGTGTTGCATGGACTTGTAAAAGTGCCCCAGCCGCAGGACGTTGTTGCGCGTCGAGCTGCGTCAATCGGCTATGGTGAACTGCGCTGTTTACGGTTGCTCCAACCGCACAAGAAACAGCCCCAACGACGAGAACTTTCAACGGGTAGGGTTCTATGTCGTGCCGAAAGTTATATCAGGGCAGTGTGCGAAGACAACGGAGCTGTCGTCAAAGCGGAGAGCTCTATGCGGTGGCAGCCATGCATTCTGTCCATCCGTGCATGATCGACCATCCCGGCGTGTCACTGCTGCCTCCAAGTAAAAGAGCACTGCTCCAACGTGTGAGCACGCCTCGCCAAGGCCAGCCATGCACGTGCAGTGCGCGCACAGAACTTCACCATCAGGCTTGATTAGTAGCCACGGCAGCAGCGGCTTTTCTTTAAACGCTTGTGAGTGGCGGACCTGCGCAGATAGTAAGATAAATCAGTGTTCAGCGCGCGCGATTAGATTTTTAGAGCACTACTTCAAGCCAGGGGAGCCGCCGGGGGGGGGGGGGGGTGCTAGAGCTGCCCCTAAATTTCTGCCTGCCCCCTCGAGCAAACATGGTCAAAACACAACGCATATGTTCCCTGCCCCCCCTGAAGGAACTCGCTTGTCTTCGGTGCCCCCCTCCCTTAGCATCAAAATCCTGGCGCCGCCCCTGCATGCAAGCGCTAAAAACACGCGAAACACAGCGACAACTTGGCTGCCCATCTAGTGATAGCGGCAACAAAGTGCGATGGGATGGACGCCCTATCAGCGACTGATAGCAAGCTTTACCACTTTAGCACCCGATCACTAACTTTACGGATACCTAGAACAAGCCGTTAAGTCGGGAACATGCGGTACAATATGTACAGCCTACCTTTGAAACGACGACGATGTTGCCATCACGAAGAGTTTTCACCCTTGGTGGCTCCACGAGGCCGCTTGTGACATAATTGTGAGCCTCCAAGGATTTGTAGGTCTTAAGCTGCTCCCGCGTCACGAAACTTGTCCCGTGAACAAGATAATCGTTGATATCCGCACGGTCTACGCTGGGATAGCAGCCAACATCGTTCGTGAACTGGTCATCGGAAAGCGCCAAGCCGGGTCGTCGCTACCGCATTTTGCGACTTTGATGTGGTATCTCCTGCGCTCGGGATCAGACAGCGACTTGGCGTAGTCGCTGAGCAGCATCTTTTCACTGCAGCAACACGGCGATCGCTTGCACAGCCAGGCAAATGACAAGATCCGTGCAACACGCAGTGGTAAGGGACAGTTCCAACGCCGTACTATCGTTAATGAAACACGCGAGTACACGGAAGTCAAGGAAACACCACACAATACCTAGCGCGTACACACAGCAAACACAGTAGCAAGCGTGGGTCGGCTGCTGCACGAGAACCGCAAAAATGGCGCCCAGCTCGGGGCACTGCAGCGCCACATTGCGGCTCAGTTTCAGTGCATACTCCCTATAGAAACCGATACAGGCGACACACCCAAGAGGTAATAATAATTGTTGCGTTACGTCCCAAAACCACGGTATGATTATAAGACGCCGTAGTGGAGGGCTTTGGAAATTTTGACCAGCTGGTGTTCTAAAGCCTAAATATAAGCAGACAGGCCTCTAGCATTTTGCCTCCACTGAAATGCGGCCGCAACCACCTTCGGGTCAGCAGTTAAGCACCACAACCGCTCGACCACCGCGGCGGGTAACCCATAATAGCTGTGGCAATTAGGTATTTAATGTAAGACCACAGAAAATTCAGTGTCTGAGGAAAATAGCGCAAAACCACTTGTTGGGACGCTCATGAGAAAAACGGATCATTTTGTTGAACAATGTTTCTCCAGCCCCTTTGCCAACATCTGTAGGATGCCTCCTAATAATTTATGTTATTATAATACATACTCAATTTTTCTATTTTACTATGTAGTAAGCAAAATTTTTGTTACTCTATGCTCCAGGCACGCGCAGATTATTATATATTTGTCGTCAACATCGCCTTGACATAACCGTAAACTCAAGTGCAATATATCTACGCAAACAGTAGCAGAAATGACGCAGGCAGTTTAAAAGTAAGAACAAAGCAGAGCGCTTGTACCTTGGCAGCACGTTAAAGACATATTGCAGTAAGCAGACGAAAAAAAAAACAGTACAGAGACGTATGTAATGTATGGGATGAAAAAGAAGGACAGCTTAGAAATAACTTGCGCTAAAAATCAAATTATGATTTTAAAAGCTCGTTGAATAAAAGAAAAAGATATGTACTATCGTGAGCAATATGAGCTCGAACACGCGAGCGCTTGGCGAATAGCCTCGAACCCTATATCAGTTGATTCGCAGCGGCCGCTGTCGGAAACAAAGTGGAAAGGGCGCCGCGCTTCCGCTAGCTGTTGGCACTCCCGCCTCGATGTCGTTGCTGCAAAACGGCAGCTTATATCGTGGCTGCTAGCGGCAATATGAATTCACATCAACACGCACAGCCACAGCCAATGACCCATCAGCCTATGTAGCTGCTGAGGTATAGGCTGTGACGTTGCCTGCCGTGATGCACAGGCCATGCTTGTATTATACCGAGATGGTGTAGCCTGATATTTTGATATGCCTCTTTTATTTTTGTTTTTCGTGCAATTTTTTTTCGTTATCATTGCTAGCGGTCGATATAACGTAAACAGCTGCTGTTTCGCAGCAACGCTAGCGATGCGGGAGGGCCAACAGTCAGCGGAAGAGCGCCCTCCTTTCCCCTCCGGTTCCGGCAGCGCCATCCACGCGTGATGTAATCTCGGTTTTGAGGCTATTTTCCACGCGCTCGCGCGTTCGAGCTCATATTGCTCACGATAGTACGCCAAGATAGCTTTTGCTAAGTGAATGCTTTGTACCGCTACGTGCAGAAGTTCGTTCGCTTGTGCATCGATTGTCAGCGCCGCAAAACCTCAACGCACCTGTCACTAGCAGGTCTGCAACATTTGCCTTGCCCTGACCGGCCATTAGGGCGCGTTGGCATTGATTTGTATGGGCCACTTCCTCTGGCGTCCGCTGGTAACCGCCGGCCATCGTCGCTGTAGACCACCTTACGCGATATGCCGAAACTGCCGTCCACCCTGCGGCTACAGCGCGCGATGTTGCCTCCTTCCCGCTGCACCGATTATGCTGCGCCACGGTCCACCCCAGGAGCTGCTCAGCGATCGAGGTCGTGTCTTCTTGTCGGAAGTCGTCGAAGCCATTCTCAAAGAGTGCAACGTTGTTCACCGGAAAACTACTGCTTACCACCCGCAGACGAATGGCCTCACCGAACGCTTTAGCCGCACGCTCGGCGACATGCTCTCGATGTACAGCCGTCATTTTTATGAAAGGGAACACGCGAGTGCGTGGCGAATAGCCTCGTACAGTACATGTGGCGCGGCGCTGTGCCGAAATGGGAAAACTGAAAGGAGAGAGCGGTGCCGTTCCGTGTATTGCCTGCACCCCTTCTTGCTGTTTTCATTCTTTGTTATCGCTTTATTTTGTTACGCTAGTCTGAACTGTGCCAACGTTTGTTTTGCTTTTCGTTTCTCGCGAATGCTTCCGAAGCTGCCATATCAACAATGCTTATCGAAAGCAATCATTGTTCGCTAAAATGCCCCAACAGAGCATAGACATCAAGAAGAAAGCGTAAAATAAAGACACGTTCGTGACGGGAGTGTAGGCAGTAGTCAGGAACATCACCCCTCTCTGCTTTTATTCTCGTATTTCGCCACTGCACCGCGCCACATAGACGGCGCGGGGCTATCTGCCACGCGTTCGCGTGTTCCCTTTCATAAAAATGACGGCTGTACGTCGCCGCCGATCACACAAACTGGGATGCCATTCTGCCTTTCGGCACCTACGCCTACAATACTGTCACGTGGTCGTGACGGTGAAGAAGACTCCAAGAGAACTTGGAAATGCGTAACTCTTTATTTTCCGGGAAACGGAAAGTGAAACTGCAAGCAAGGCACGCTGTATACTGATAGCAGCGAACAGAGCGTCGGCCTTCGATAATCTAATGATCGCTGGGAAGCGGCGTCTTTTATACATCATGCATCGAACTTTCTAGCCTTATCACTGGTGGTCGCGCAAGCTATGGAATAATCTAGACTATTCGCGTCCTGCGCGCAATCTTAACAAAGCGTTCTACTACAATCGCCAAGCTTTTCTAACACGAAGCGGACGTGGCATTGCTCCCCTCTGAAAAAGCATCGTCCCGATCCTTGTGACAGAACATGGAAGGGGAAAAAGAACAAGTATATAAATAAATCACAATAACACAGGAAAAAGTAGAGTCCCCAGGTTCGCTAGCGCGCAATAAACGGCTTAAGGCGCACGACATGGACGACTTCAGGTCGTGCGCGGTGTCGCTGGGAGTTCGTAACCGAATATATCAAAATAAAACAAGAAGCGGGCGTGGCAATACCGTCCCTGAAAGCACCACTGGTTTCTCACCCTTTTTCGTATTGTACGGCAGGCACCCGTCGCACACAATCGACACAATGCTCCCATACAAGCCGGATCGATCTGAGTGTACGCCTCTTTCTGCCACAGCCAGACTTGCTGAGGAGTGTCGCGAGCTTGCCAAAGCCTTTACTACACATGAGCAAGCGCGGCAGAAGAGCATTCGCGGTGACACAACCACTTCGGCGCCCACGTTCCTTCATGGAGCGCTCGTATGGCTCTCAGTCCCTACCACTGCAAATAAGCTCTCTTCCAAAGTACTACCCAAATACAAAGGCCCCTACCGTGTCGTCGAACGGACATTCCGGTCAACTACCTGATCTAACCCATTGAACCATCTTCCGACATACGCCGTCGAGGGCGCGACATTGTCAACGTGGAGCGCCTCAAGCCTTACCATGGCCTGCTCATAGTGACAAGCGGTTAGGTCGCCAGGCGCCTCCCTTTCCGTACCCGGGGTAATTTAGCAAAGCGTTGGAACCCTGTAATGGGTCGTCCTCTCGAGCGCCTTCTATTGGGTCGTCCTCTTCGGCTCTTCCCCTAGAGCACGCCCCTCGTGCTGCGAGTCTACGCTCCGTCTTGACTGTCGCCGTAGTGCACCGTCGCTTAGGGCCGTCAATAAACGCCTTTACAGTTTGTTCTGCTAGATCTAGCATCGGTACCGGTGGTGCTATAGCTGTCAAAATCTTGTTCGCATATAAGTCAGTCTCCTTGAATGTAAGTCAAACTTCCATTTACGAGATCCTCCAAATCGCCGGTGTGTGAAATCCACGAGACGCAAAGCAACCCCGTTCTTGCATTCCTCAGATTTCACAACGAAGCACAACGCAAGAGAAACTTCGATAACGACACTACAGAGGCATGAGAATTTGTTCGAAAGACGTCGCACGCATTGGAGTGCGTCGCACAGGACATTGGCTAAGAGACAAGTGTCATGGCACTGACACAACTAAAAGAAAACACGAGAAAACGAAAGGTCCGCTGGGCGTAGACGTTCGCGCACTTGTCTGTCGAGACGACACCAGCGCTACCACGTCACTCTGCTCCCTCAATAGGGACGCTCAGAGCTCATCGCCTGCCCTCGCTTGAAAACTCTGGTGGAAAGATAATATATTGTCACTGTGTTTAGTTTAATTCTGGTGGCTTAGTCGCAACAATATCAGATTGAGCAGCGTTTATTGTTTCGCAAGGTGGTGTTGCGATCGCAGTATCTTGTATCTTAGGATGCACTATGCATTCTTCAATGTATCGGAAATACAGATACTGATACACGTCTTGCGAGACGTATCGCGATGCGCATACAAGATACCCAAATAGTATCTAAGATAGTATCTAAGATACATGTATCTTCGATACTGCCCCCTCTCGTCCTGAAATGGTTCTCGAAGAGGTAAAGGCTCGCGCTCTATTCTGCAGCCCTTGCAGGAGCACGTCTACGTGTCACGATTTTAGGACGCCTCTCTTTCTCTCCCTATTTTCTTGCTCCTATCCAACACCATTAAAAGCAATAAGATAAAAAGGTCGGTGTAAGCCTATTCCAATATAACCACGATTTTAACCATGAACCTACCTACCAGTGGCGTAGGCAGATCCAGGCAGGTAAGTGTGATCGAGTGTCATTTTGTGGGCTGTATCCCATGGGAAAAAAATTTCGGGGGGGAGGGCGGGGGGAGAGGCACGGTTCCGGTGTGCCCCGCACCCCCTGGATACGCCACCGCTACCCAGGCGCGCAGCCAGAAACTTTGTTCTGGGGGTCTGACGTCCTTTTATATATGTTTTTGCGTGTGCTCATATGGGTGCGCGTATATATACACATACTAAATGTTATATTTCAGTGCGGTGTGGGCTTGACCCCCCAAACCTCCTACTGGCTTCGCCAATGCACTAATCGCTTGAAATGTTCGTTTTCTTCCGGTTCGGCACAGACCACCTTGGTTCGTGCACACATAATGACCGTAGTGAAAATCGGAAAGGGAAAGTGCGGCCCACGGTCTTGTTGCTGAAGGGTTGCGATCGAGAAGCTCTTTACCGACTCATTTCGCATCTCAGCCTCAAAGCATTCGGCGAGCTTTCATGGGCAGACGCCGGGACGAATTGACAATTTGAAAAAAAAAAAATCACAGCACATCCACGAAGTGAATAATGACGAGTGGGCGAAGCTCCTGGGGATCATTATCCGTGAATTCCCCCGTACATTGCCCACTCGATCATGCAAAGACGTGACAACACGTGTGTACAGTATATACAAATTTGTTTATTATTAACACTTCGTATATGGTGCTGAGATGTGGGCGGCGTTTTCCTTTCATTATGACCGCCTTATGATCGGTGAAATGTAAAGCCAAATGTTCTTGTATAGGGTCCAACCTTAAATTTCAGAAGACGACGTCAGTGCAAGTCCCTCTGATCGAGCCTGAAGGAAATGCGGAGCTGGGAAGCCTCCTTTGTTTCTCTTCCGTTTTCACACGTGTGTACTGTATATGTAACGCAGGAGACATGATGGCTGTACGAAGATCCATGTTTATTAAACACTTCGTCTTCCTCTCTCACTACTACCGCACCACACCGTTCTCGTGTGGTTCGTCACACGCTTCCCGCTCCCCCCGAGAGAGTCGTAGATGCAGGGGCGGGTGATATCGTCTTAATCTCCCCACATGAACGATGTCAGTCTGGCGACCGAGTGGAGCCACGCTGCGGTCGATCTCGTAGTTAACAGTGGATATCTTGCGTATGATCGTGTACGGTCCTTCCATTATTGCACTAAGTTTGCCGCGGTTTGGGTGCCAGGGTGTTTCGTATAGAACGAAGTCTCCCACTTGAAGCTCCGATGGAATGAATTTCTTGTCGTATATAAGCTTGTTTTTCTCGTGATATGCTAGTGAATTGCGGACCGCGTTTGCACGAGCGTCCTGCAGGTTTTCGGCAACGTCGGAGAGGAGACAAGGGTACGATGGTGTGCCATACATAAGGAAACAAGGTGGGTAGCCCGTGACCTCGTGAGGTGTTCTGTTGTACTCGTCGATAACGTCAGAGAGGAGACGCGTCCATGGTTTTCGGGGTTCGTCATTAATCTTGCAGCGAAGGCGAGTTACGATGGACTGATTGGTGCGCTCATTTAGGCCAATACACTGCGGGCGTTGTGAGCTTGTAAAAAGCTGATGAATGTTGTTGTGCTTGAGGAACTGCTTGAATTTGCCGGCGGTGAATCCTGTGCCGCGGTCGGAAAGGAACTTCCGAGGCTTTCCAGCAGCGAAGATACTCTTCAGGCAAGAGATGTAGGCGTCGCAGGCCTCATTCTTGTGTGCAAAAGCCCACACATAACGGGTGGCATGATCAACGGCTAAGTGGATAAATCTTTTGGAGGAACCGTAGTTGGCAAAACCTCCGATAGTGTCCATGGCCAGAAGATCAAATTGTTGTTCCGCTGGTGGTAGAGACTCCAAGGAACCAAAGCGTTTGGTCTTCGGCTTCTTGCAGCGCTGGCAAGTATCGCAGTGTCGAATGTATTCGGAAACGTCGGTGACGATGTCAGGCCAATAGTATTGTGGAGAGGGAAGCCGCAATGTCTTCTTTACACCGACGTGACCGAAAGCGCCATGAGCTTTCTGGAGAAGATCGGAGGGCAAAGGGGACGTAGACTTTTCGTATCCCTCTGCGCGTGACTATGGTCATTCCATTCTCAATGGTATGCTTGCCGGGCGGTTTGTCGTGGGGATGCTCTCGCAGTTGTTCAGCAGATGGGAGTTGAATAATCGGGTTTCGAGACAGTGCGTCGGCTTCGATGTTGTCAATGCCCTTTTGGTGCTTGATGTTCACGTCGTACATGGAGAGCTTCAAGGACCATCGGAAGAGACGCCCTTGGGGATTTTTGATGTTTTTAAGCCACTGCAACGCCGCGTGGTCCGTGATCACAGTGAAAGGTTTCCCGTGTAGGTAACAGTGCCATTTATCAATGGCGTCAATAATTGCTAAGCATTCAAGTTCTGTGATAGCGTAATTGATTTCGTGTTTGAGTAGCTTGCGTGAATGGTATGCAATGGGATGCTCTCGACCTTCATCATCCGCTTCCTTCAAGACGGCGCCGATACCTTTGTTGGACGCATCGCAGTATAGCACGCAAGGTTTGGAGGCGTCATAGATTTTAAGGATGGGCTCTTCTGTTACGCATTTCTTGAGCTGAGTGAAAGCCAGCTCACAGTCCGAATCCCAGTTCCAGGTGGCGTCTTTGCTGAGCAGGCGTGTCAGTGGGTGAGCAATTTCACTGAAGCGGGCGATGTAGCGATGGTAAACATTCACAGTGCCGAGAAAACGCTGTAACTCTTTAGGGCGTGATGGTGTCGGAAACCGTAGGATGCATCCACGTTACTTTGTTTCGGAGTGACCGTGCCATTCGATACCCTGTGTCCCAGGTACTCAACGGAGGTTCGGGCGAATTGACATTTCTTCAATTTCAGCTTGACGAATTCACTTTTGAAAGCTTTTAAAACGGCCTCTAGATGCTTCAGGTGGTCTGGGAACGTGTCGGAATAGACAACAATGTCATCAAAGTAATTCGTGACGTGCGTCAAGCGGTGTTTTGTCAATATGGACTTGACAGCCCGTTCGAAAGTGGCTGGGGCGTTCCGTAGGCCAAAAGGCATGACAAGCCACTCGTAGTGACCGGTACGTGTGACAAATGCCGTTTTTGGAAAGTCTTCGGGATGCATCTTCACGTGCCAGTAACCAGACGTTATGTCTAATGTCGAGAAATACGTAGGTTTCCCGAGAGAATCGAGAACGTCATCGATGCGAGGGATGGGTTGATAGTCGGGCACCGTCACTGCGTTTAGCTTGCGGTAATCGATGCAGAAACGCGTGCGTCCTTCCCCTTTTTTCTCTGCCAGAAGTGCCGGTGCAGCGTATGGTGATGTAGACAGTCATATGACGCCTTGCGCAAGAAGGTCGTTGATCTGTCTGTCCATTTCAACGCTATCGGCTTCTGAGTATCGATAGGGAGCCCTGCGGATGGGAACATTGTTGGTGAGAAGAATGTGATGCGTTTCGCTGATGATGCACCCGATGTCTGTCTGTGACTTGGAAAAAATGTCGTCGTATTTATGGACAAGCTGCTTCAATGCGAACTGTTGAGTTTCATTTAGATGCACTAAATCGCAAACTTCAACTTCCTGCAAAAAAGCGTCCATATTAGCCGTGGCATGGTTTGGTGCACGAGGATGCAGGATGTCATTCTCTTGGCGTAGAGTCACGGTGTCAAGGTCCAGGGACAAGTTAAAGAGACAGGCACTGTCCAAGCCAAGAAGTAAGTTGCTCTTCATGCCTTGTAGAACATGTGCCTGAATTTCCCTTGTGACTTCTCCTATCTGTATCATTAGATTGACGCGACCCAAAGTTTTGGTAGATGATGTGACTTGTTGAACTGATATGCATGAATTCCTCATTATTTGTAGGTGAAGAGCCTCCAGCACTGCTTCGTTGATACAGGTGATCGTAGCTCCAGTATCAAGAGTAGCGCTGACAGGGTACCGTTAATGAGTGCATCAAACTGAATTACATGAGCTTTGGGTCGCCCTCCTCGTTTCCCTGGTCGGTAGAGAGGGCGGAAATGCTTGCGCGTCGTGGGCATTCATTGTGCCAGTGTATCTGTCTGGGTAAGCCATCCATTGCGCAGTGTCTGCATTCAGAAGCGGGTGTTCGTAACGGCGTATTAGGTGGATGCTGACGGGCGCTGCCGTTTGCTGCGCTGATCTGCGTGTTTCGACTGGCAAGAACGCGCTGTACTTTAACTCTCTGCAAAGTTGACTCTACGCGCAGCGCAGCTGAAAGCCACGTCGCTGGTGTAGACGGGTTAAGCCCAGCAAGAGCCATTTCCATATCGGCGGGAAGGCCGTCATTGAGCCCGGAAATAAGGTGTGCGTCCTTTAGGTCGGCAAGGCGTCCGAGACACGTTTTTTCGTTATAGTAGTCCTTCAGGCTCCGGCCTGGCCTCAGCCGACAATGAATGAATTGACGGAAAGGGTCCGCTACGGCGCTTGTAAAGCGTTGCTTCATGCATTCGGACAAGCTGTCCCAAGATGCGTCAGTGTCGAACACCTCGGTGAGGAACCAGCGGAAAGCCTCACCTTCAAGGTAATCGGAGAAGTGGCACAGCTTGTCTCGCTCCGTCCATGCAGCGGCCGCAGTCTTCACATCGAAGAGCCGGATCCATTTGTCAAAGGGGACGTCCTCGGGTGCTCGGGGTCTCTCATTCATAGCGTCACATATATACAAAAAATCCAGCGCCGACATCTGCCCAGAGTCAGATTGAAATCGTGGATCCGATAGGCCTACTGTCTTCTCGGCCGCCATCGAGGACATCATTGACCTTTGCACACAGGTGAACGCGTCGATGTCTCAGGAGGAAAAGATAAAACATATAATGAAGAGCATTGAGGACGATGCTTTCCAAATGTTGCTATACAAGTGTCCTCGCTCTGTCGTCGAGCTCACAGAATTGTGCAAGAGTTACGACGAGTTGCGCAGGCAACGTCTTCACACCAGATGTCCTTCGGCGCCTCGGCGCCTGACGACTCTCTACACAGTCTTGGCATAGGAGACGACCACGCTCCTCTGCTCTCGAGTTCATCCGTGAAGAGGTCGCTTGTCAATTCTCTATGATGTCCCGCGTCCCAGACCAACCACGCAGTTTGGCACCTACGCTCCACGACTTCATCCAAGACCAGGTCGCTCAAGCTCTTCATCCAGCACGTGAAATGCCACCAGTCACTGCACCTCTCACGTACGCGGAGGCCGTTGCCCAACCTCCTCAACAGACGCTCCAGCCACCGCCTATGTATCCACCACCACCCTTTTCACCGCCGCCAATGCCGATGCCACACCGGTCGCATTTTCCGACTTCCAGCCGACACTCAGTGCAGTGACTGGCGGTGGTTCAGTCGGAGTGTACTCCGACCAATGGCGGACCTACGATTACCGTCCGATATGTTTTGCTTGTGGTGTTGTTGGTCACGTGGCGCGTTATTGCTGTCGTCGCCCAGCTTCTTTTCCGAACATTCGACGAGTTCCACCTTTCGCTCCTCAGTTTTCCTCTGCGCCGTCCAGCAATCCTTCCTCTTCATTTCGCCCTGATCGCTCATTCGCACCTACCCGCCGCTCACCATCTCCACGTCGTCGCTCGCTTTCTCCGACGGGTCGTCGTGCGGGACCCACCCAGCAGGAAAACTGATGGCTGCAGTTCCCGCGGCACGAACTGCGTCCACGTCGCCATGCACAAGTCCTCGCCCCTCTCAGCCAACGTAATTGAAGTGTCGGTCGACGGTATCGTCGTCGTGGCACTTGTCGACAGAGGAGCCGCTATATCCGTAATTTCCGCCAAACTGTGCCGCGAACTCCGAAAAGTTCTGGCGCCATTATTCGACCTTTCTCTTCAAACGGCAAACGTAGAAAACGTAACACCTCTCGCGGCCTGTACTACACGTGTCGTCATGCAAGGACCTGTGTATATCGTCGAACTTGTGCTGCCCTCCTGTTCCCATGACGTAATACTAGGCTGGGATTTCCTTGCGAATAATAACGCCGTCATTGACTGCTGTCGCGGCGAACTTGAGCTTTCCGCACTTCAAGACGTCGATGCTGTCGAAAACTCCCTTCCGTATTATAAACGGTCCGTATCTGACGCCTCTTCCCTGCTTGTGCCTGTGTCGGGTGTCGCTTTTTCAGATGGCAATGTTTTCTTTACGCCCTCTGACCTGTTCATTCGCCACAAATGTTCTCCACTGCCCGTTGCTCTCCTTACTCTCCGCAGTGGCGCCAGAAGACACTCGTTCACAACACCCTGGCATGACCTTTACCTTTATGTCATGGTGAATGCCTCGGTCGCGTACAGCCGATCGACACTTGTCACGTTTTGGACGCTCCGGCTACTTCACTTTCTACGGACCTCAGCGCACTCACTTCTGACCCTGCTGTTCATCAGCCACTCCTCGACGCTTTCCATCGCTTCATCGATGCCGCAACGTCTTCTTCTGAACGAAGCCAGCTGATCACCTTACTGCAAAAGTCCCGCGCTTCTTTTGATAGCCATGCTTCTGGTCTCGGTCGCACATCAACCATTTGTCACACAATTGACACAGGAAGCCATGCACCTCTACGGCAACGTCCCTATCGAGACTCGGCATCGGAGCAGCCGTGTTATTGATGACCAGGTTGCTGGCATGCTCCAGCGAGGCATTGTGCAGCCTTCGAACAGTCCTTGGGCGTCGCCGGTCGTTCTTGTTAAGAAGTAGGATGGCTCCATTCGCTCCTGTGTCGACTACCGACGTTTAAACAAAATCACCCAGAAGGACGTTTACCCGTTGCCGCGAACTGACGACGCCCTCGATTGTTTGCAGGGAGCGGAATGCTTCTCTTCGCTGCATTTACGTTCTGGACGCTGGCAAGCTCCTATGCAAGCATCTGACAGACCTAAAACAGCATTTGTCACACCTGACGGACTATACGAATTTACCGCCACGCCTTTCGGCCAATATAATGCTATAGCTACTTTTGAGAGGATGATGGACTCTATATTACGAGGCCTGAAGTGTAACAAATGGTTATCCTACCTAGACGACGTAGTTCTCTTTTGCGCCGGTTTCAACGCCCATTAAGTCGTCTCGAGCGCGTTCTCACATGCCTCACTGACTCAGGCCGTCAACTCAACCTAAAAAAGTGTCGTTTCGGGGCTCGACAGCTCACCATTTTTGGACACGTATCGCGGGACCCAGCCAAGCTTCGCGCAGTCGCCGACTTTCTGAAACCAAAGAACCTAAAGGAGCTTCGAAGTTTTGTCGGCCTGTCGTCATATTTCCGACGCTTCATTCGAAATTTCGCCTCCATATGTGCGCCCCTGACGGACCTTATTGGTGGCGACAAGGACCTTCCCGCTTGGTCCCCCGCCTGCGACGACGCCTTCACCAAATTACGCCGCCCATCCTCCGCCACTTCGATCCTGCCGCTCCGGCGGAGGTTCACACTGATGCCAGCGGCGTCGGACTTGGCGCTGTGCTCGGGCAACGAAAAGCAGGGTTTGATGTACATGTCATCGCCTACGCGAGCCGAACTCTGAGGAAAGCCGAGGTTAACTGCTCGGTTATCGAGAAAGAGTGTTTAGCCATTATTTCGGCCCTTGGAAAATCTCTCCCTTACCCGTATTGTCACGCATTTGACGTCGACACTGACCACCACGCCTGTGATGTGTAGTGCGCTTTCTAAGTGTGCGCCTTTGAAGAATTGAGCGGCACGAAAGGAAAGAAGACGACAAGGAAGACACGACAGAGTGCGCGCGTGGTGCTGCATTAAACACCGACGACGTTGAAGAGCGTCAAGCACGAGGACGTGCGGAGCGACGTTAAATATACAAAAGAAACAGATCCAATGGTCAAGAAACACGGAGATCTGAGGGGCCAATCACATATGGGCACGGGAGTCTCCAATCAAGCGATGAAAATTGACCCGAGAGCGAGAAAAAGCCTTATGCAGAGAAGAGAGAGGAGCTCCAGGGTACGTGGCATGCAGAAGGTTGGCACCGGACCGGGCGTTGCAGACGGGCAATCGGGTTGCGGATCCGAGCCTCCAGGACTTCAACTCCTGCCGTCGCGTTCCCGAGTGGGGAGACCATAGCCATGGTGCGCGAACCTCCACCCCCAAGGCCTGCCGACTCCGGTGCCGGCAGGCAACGTGGCAGCAGCAGTTGGTCTGCGGGCCCGAACTGTGCGTCCAGTTGCCTGGCCATGTTTCTCCTCGCTTCTCAGTGCATCACCCAGTAGCCACCACTCCCTCGTCATAACCAGCCAGTACGCGGCCATTCCACAAGCCGAAGTCACCGCGTCCTGGTTACGTATGCGTGGGCCAACGCATCGACGTTCTTGTGAGACTGAACACCAGTTCACCACTCCGCCACTCATCTGCGTTCGAACTAGGCTTCTTACCTCAAGTTTCTGAACTTTCATTTTATGTGTTGTCCGAAGTGTTGTACTGTTTGCAGCAGGCTCGTAGCCAGAGGGGGAGGGCCTGGGGGCCCGCCACCCTCCCCCCTCCCCCCCCCCCCCGAAAAAAAATATTTTTGATGAGACATGGTGTTGTACGGAAAAATAAATAATGGAAATAGACATTTTTTGTCAAATAGTGAAGCCTTTCAGCAAGTGCCCCCTTCTCCCCCCCCCCAAAAAAAAAAATTCCTGGCTACGGGCCTAGTTTGCAGTGAATCTTTTGTGTTTGGTTTTATGTAGATTGTTTTTCGCTTTAATTATTAATAAAAGTTTTGTGTGGCTGAGAAACAAACGACCTTGTCCTTCAGTATGCTCTCAGAGGCTCAGCCATAGAGAGTCGTTACCAACCACAAGAAGAACCTGCATAACAACGCCCTGTGTTGGTTATCACTCTTAAGGACCCTCCTGGACGACTTGCTCGCTGGGTTCACAAACTTCAGGAGTACGACATCTGCGTTATTTACACATACGGTCGCAACCACACGGACGCTGGCGTCCTTTCTCGCTCACCGATATCTGATGACGGTGCTTACTTCTCTGCCCTTGAGGCTGCACTTGCATCACCAACCCTACGCAACATGACGGCGGAGCAACGGAGGGATCCCTGCTTCAGTGGCCTCATCGGCATCCTTTCTGATCCCGTCACCTCTTCCCCGTCTCGTGCTCTCCGCCGCCAGGCTACCATCTTTTGCATTCGGGATGACCTTCTTTACCACGCAACTACCTTTCCGACGGTCGCAAGTGGCTTCTTGTGATACCCCGTCATCTCGGTGCTGTTATATGCGACTCTTTTCACGCAGACCACAGTGTGCGCATACTGGCCTCTTCAAGACATACGCTAGGCTTCGACTCCGATTTTATTGGCGCGGCTTGCATAACTACGTGCGGAAGTTCATGCGTTCATGTGCTCAGTGCCAACGACGAAAGTTACCTTCACAACCTCTTCCCTGCCCAAGTCGACCTATATACAGACCGCTACCATCAACTCTAGCACGTAAACGTTGGATAATCTTTGCAATATACCACCTGACGCGCTTCCTTCACCGCGAGTGGCGAAACCTAGAGCTCCTTCTATGTGCACGCCCCGGACGGCTCCAGGCAGCCCCGGACGCCGGCGCTGCATTCGTTAATTTTTCTCGGGGACCAACCGGAAGCTCCGCCCTCTGGTCCGGGACCGCTCAAATGCATGTTCGTTTTTCGCGTGCCCGGCGGCCTGCGGACGACCTGGGAATGTCCGAACGATTTCTTTCTGGCAGCTGGCAGACGACGGCGCGGTGCGTCACGTGTGCGGTCATCTTAAGTTGGACACAGGAAATTTTCGACGTGCTCTTGCTCTCTTTTTCTGTCCGCTTCTCCCACGTTTCCGGATTTCGCATTGTTTTGGCAACCATTTCTTATCTTCAGCGTTACGAGCCGCGTCGAGTATGTGCGTATTTCTGAAGGTCTGGGAAACGCGCGGCGCTCGCCAGAAAAAAAAAGACAGCGACAGAACGCCCACGCGCGTCTTCGATGCGCGCGCGCTCAAGCAGTTTGCTTGGTAAGTTGTGCCACAACGCCGACAGGTATGTCACGATCTAACCGCCGTTGTGGTCGGGATCGGGTCGGCGTTGTGGCTGGTGTTGCAGCCATAGACGAAGCAGACTGCGTGGCAGACACGATAGCGGATCCTAGTGCGCAGCACACAGTGCGCAGACGACCCAAGGCCGCTCGGGCGGCTCGGGACTCTTGGATCACGTGATAATGGCGCCACGTGACGTATAGCAATTTCGACTGGTCGCTTGAGAGCGCTCTGACTGTGTTTGAAACTGTTGAATTCAACAGCTTTAAACCTTTTCAACGAAAACAAGCAGGTATGCAAGTCATCTTTCTCCTTCCTGATCATGTTTTGACCCGATAATGTTAGTAGCATGGTTAGTTGCTATTTTACATACTTTTTTTCAGTGCCTGCGGAGCACTCAAAAACGACCAGTCGAAGATGCTAGTAGTTACCTATGAGCCGAGGCGTCCGCGAGCCGCCGGCGACTGGTGCGGAACGCGTCCGGGACTTGGTAAATCGAAGAAGCTCTTAGATTGCGCGCGCGCGCTTTACCAGAGCGCGTGCGCCGAAGTGGGAGGAGCCGCAGCTAACTCAGCCTCTGTCTCTGACTGCGCTTGCCCGCTTGGTGGTCCGAGGAGCGCGGCTACGCGCGCCGTGTTACCTCTAACAGTGGCCGTGCATGTACGTCATGTAGGACTATGGGTGAGCCTTTACTTCTTCTTAGGATGAATTTGTCAGCGGTCTATAATGCTTGTCCACATAATACGCACAGTAGCAGATAAGGTAGTTCAACGCGCGAGCCACTAGCTTTTCTGCTGAGACGTGGCACGGTATTGCAAAAAGTGCTAACAAAATCCACTCAACTGCACATGGAGCTCACGAAATACTTCTCGTCGCTTCCGTCTCCGCAGTTGTCCGTCTTGTCGCAGGAGAAGCCGTCCCAAATGCATCGCGAATTGGCGCACGTGAACGATCCGCCCTTGCAGTCATCCTGCGTCGCTGCGCGCACCACAGAACTTTAGCGTAATATATTCATATAGGAGAAACAACAGCGCTGCTTCGAGGATTCATGAAGGGTCACTGAGGTGGATCAGTCAAGGAGCAATAATAACAATTTCTGAATTTTTATCCTCCCTACCTTTCGTTTGCTTTTCTCTCTTTCTCTGAAGTTTTACGTGTGAAAACCACGATATCATTATGACGAACGCCATAGTGAGGGCCTCCGGATTATTGTGAGTTTTTGTGCTTCTTTAACGTCAAGTTAAATCAAAGAACTCGGACGTTATTGCATTTCGTCCTTACCGAAATATGGCCGCCGTCGCTGAGAATGTCACACGTGGTCGCGTGCTCAGTGCCGGATTAATAATCTATGCGCTAAGGGGGTTACAGCCCAGGGGCCTCTATCAGCGTAGGTTGACAGACGCATCTCGTAGAAAAAATAAGCAAACCTAAAAGCAGTTCAGATCGTGACGTTTGTTTTCTGCAGCATTGGATAAGAGGGTTATACGAGAATAATGGCGACGTCTATGAGGCCAAACACGCACTTATCGTAGCACACTCCTATCCCCATACAAAGACGGTCATCTTGGTGAGTTATGGTGCTTCTCTCTTAAAAGCAGCCTTCAGTAAACGAAGAAAACGTGTGCCGGGCCCCACCATTTAGTGTTTTTCGCTCATTCTTCCTTTTTGTTGTCAGGTGTCGTAAGCACCTTCTCCCTAATCGTGCTGGGGTCTAGAGAGCTCTAACACGTGCTATTGAGCAGTGCTGACAACGATACCAGTGCGGCCTTCGACGCTGCTGGGCAAGAGAACGAATCTGCATGCCACATTCGCAGAAGCCGTGTTGGAGTGCTACCTACATGAAGTCGCGCAGAATTAGATGCTGTTGTATCATTCAAGCTATTCAGAGGCACTAGCTGCACGACCAGTGGTGGCCTTGTTGACAAGCTCATGGTTGCTTTCGCCAAAGGTGCACACATTGTTCCACTTCGGGAGATACTCACTCCTGGTATTTCATTTCACTACGTAACTTTTTAGGGAAGCGACAGCTTCTGTTAGTAACTATTACATGAAAGACGAGACTATGGCAAGGCTGAAGAGACGCCAGAAGTCTCTAAGAAAAAGCAGCACATGGTAGTAATTTTCAGGATTCTCATGAAATAAAAGGAAGGGACCGCTTCCAAAAGCCTATGAAGGACGGTTTTATAGTCGCTGGTTTTTTTAACGTTTTAATTGCTGATTGGCCAGCTTTCTTGAACCAGACAGTGAGAGTAGAATGTGGCCAATCACATCACTTCATTAGTCTGCACCAACCGTATTTTAGCTGTAAAGCTCTTGGATCTGGTGCTTTCCATAACACATATAGGCCTGACTGGCTGCCCAGGCGGCGCTGCGAAAACGGTGCTAAAAGCGCCCCCTACGACAAGTTCTTTGGTTTCGAGTAGTCAGACAGGCGGCCGCATGCAGCACAGCTCAGATGCGCAATGGAGCCGCCGCTGTCGTTGTGCTGCGCTTTGGATCTCGGCCAGTTTCTGGCGTGGCTGAGTTCTTCAGGCCAAGCAATCTGCGTAACCGCAAGAAGCTCGTCAACGTCAAGTATGTTTACGACGTGCAGGAGATTGAAGGAACCATTTCGGCGCGCTGCAACTCGCAAGTGCAGCGAATCTCATACGACGTTGAACTCGAGTTAAGTTTTACGAGGCATGCTCGCGCGATTAACGGCAGTGCATAAACGAAAAGATTGCTGTTAAGAAAGCCGACATGATTTGCATTACACGACGACATTACACGACGAAACGGAATCAAGAAAGGTCCAGTGACGAAGGCTAGCCGTCGGCGGCCCGAATGAGCGCATTCGCGTCGTGTGCCGTTTTCTGCCGCATTCAGTCGCAAACACACTTTTTCCCCATGCACGGTCGTAATTTAAACATTTGCTTCTAGGGAATTCGTCAAATTCTGTCAGCGTGCGGTCGCGGTCGAGAAGCGACGGCGCGCAATGTTTACAGCCGGCCGCTGTAAGCTGCCGGAAAAATCGTAGGCACATACGCAGGGTGACTCATGTCATCGTTTTTCTCGTTTCGCACGAAATGCCGGCTGCATATCCTCGTGATCGCCGTCGGCAGCCACGGCGTGCCGTCTGGACTGCACACAGGGAATTATATACATATAAAACGCGTGCACGCACGTACGAAAAGTAATCAGAACGTTACGTTGCAAACCACGTTTTGCTCGCGTACTCACTTCACGCGTCGGACGGCACGTATCCAGCGGTTCCGTCGCTCCACTTCGTACGGCTTTCAGGGGAACCAGTAAAACCGCACATTAGGATCCTTAACCCATGTTCGAGGCAATTAACCACGCAACAATAACGGCGGCGACCGCGCTTGGGGCCGCGCGCTGCTCAGAGCCGTCGCCCAGACCACTTGCTTTCGGCACGGTTTGTTGAAGCAGGGATCGCTCGTCAAACATGTCAGACTCTGCAGGCATAGCGGACAAGTTCCTGCGTGCGTTTTAAGCACTTTTTGAGCCTGAAAACTAGGCGCAAAATTAAGTAAACGCTTAAAGCAACTGAGAACTGCGTAACTCGCCGGTCGGCGTGCATTTTTGACTACCCAAGCAACTCCGGCGCACGCCACCAGGCTCCGCCACAGTACTCAAAAACTCCAGCGCGTCAGCCCTATAGCAGGGCAGCGCGAAAAAACATGGACGAAGAAAGGAAGTACACAGGACGGGCGCCAACTTAAACTGTAATTCAGAAAGTCAAAGCAGCCCTATATGAATACACATCATCCAGTATAGAAGATACGTATAGAAGATACAGTATCAAACGACTACAGTATAAAATCCAAACAACAAACCTTGACGATAGCGATATACGGAATAACAATGATGAGCGTTTTTTTTTCTTTACAAGCCATGCATAAACTCTACAATGGCATGTCAGACACTGGAAGCTGGTAAAAAGCGCGCTGTTAAACAGGACTACTCGGTGTGATTGCGCAAAAGCATCTAAAAATTGCAGCTCCTTAGGAAGCAAAGCTTCTTACGCATTCATCAGTACTAGCAATGAAGAACGTTTCACTAATTCCCTTTCCATTTTGTCCTTTGACTCGTACAAGATGACCTTATCCTTAAAATTCGGCGTACACCGCATCGCCTACAGCGTATATATAGGTGGCCACCCGTGCTGGAACGAACTGCTAGTCGTGCTCCCGCGTCTCTTATTGAAGCAGCGTCCCGTCATCCTAACTAGCAACCGACACAGACAGCGGTATCTCGTACACCACATCTGTTGAACACTCAGTGGGGAATCAAACGTGCTGTTTGCCACACGACATGCGCTTACTTTGGTGCAACATTGGCCAACTTGCAAACACTGGCAAACTTTGGCCAACTTGCGCGGAGCGGAACAAACCGTTCTTGCCCCGTAACGGTTGGCAACTTTCTTCAAATTGTGTGACGCGCGATAAATGTAGGCATAGGCGTATCTAACGGGGGGAGCAAAGGGGGCGCTAGCCCCCTCCGCCCCCCACTTTCGACAGTGGGTCATTGTCGGCTGCAGACTGGGAAACAGGTGATGCCATGTTTTACTTGAACGCACCAATAACGTAATTATGTCATAAAACTAGTCCTACGATTCTGCTGTGACGACTGTCCTCCGTGTGTAATGACCACGCATTGTAGACTCTCTGCGGTGCGGGCTGCCTATTCCACGCTTGCGCGCCTTGCGCTCGAGCATTGCAGAGGAGGCTACTGCTCAGCAGGGGCGTTGTCATGATATTATTTTGTTCTGCCTGGCCTAAAATTTAAGTAATCGGCGACGCAAATACGGCTGGGAACCAGTAAACGTTTTATAGCCCGATCAAACGCTCTCCGTTTTCAGGAAATTCAGTTTATTCCTTTGAAAACGAATACCTTCGTCACTGCTCCATATCCAAGCTGCTGTGAGTTGATGAGTGTGCAGAAGTGTCGCATATTTTAGTTGCGCCGAGCCAGGACAGCTAAAAGAGATTCCCACTTTTGTCTCCGATTAGCCCGCTTCACTTTGGTTATCATATGGTAGCCTGCAGCGATAGCGGCGGCTTGTAACAAGGCAGTGGACTCGAGCACATTGAGAAGCCCAGCTTCCAAGCTTGCGCCGAAACTTGATCTACCTCACCAGGGAAGTGATTAGCGTCCACGGTTTTCTGGACAAAGAAAGCTGCCACCTGCAGAGGATTGTGTCTGTTCCTAATAACGTTTATTTCTCTCTCTACCTCTCTTTCAACAAGGATGAGTTCACCGAGAGTTGTATATGCGCAAAAACAGCTCAACATCGTTATATTACAATTGAAAGTATCCATTACGCACGCATGAATCCATCTCGCCCGCTGCTATAAGTAGCCGCCGCCAATGCGATTGGCGGGCAGCGTTCTTGAATTACGTTCGGAATGCGACACTGTCTGGCTATTGAAAAAAAAAATTGTTATTGTTCGGCATGGTAATGCGCTGCTTATTGTGCACACTTCATTTTAACGCCGCGAGTTTTCGCAGACTTGTGACGTCGCGTACAAGGAGGCGATTTTATGGCACACCGAAATTTTTAACGAATAGCGAACAACCAATGACCAACAATACGCCATATTGAAAATAGTTTATTATTTTTTACGTAGTCATGCGTAAGTGCTAATTACGGCAAAGGGCTGCGAGCCCGCCCGGCCCGGCCCGACGTACGAAAACACAATCCCGGGCCCGGCCCGGCTTTTTGAAGGTTCGCTGCGAAAAGAAAACATCGTTTTCCGGTAATTTGGCATTTTATTGAGCATATCAAAATGATCAAACGACACACGACGAACAGTCTCTATTACACAGATTACAAATTACAAGTAGACGGCCTCATGCCAGCAACAATAGAGTTCGCTCGCCAAAGCCGTCACGTCGGTCACGTGTATGGGGTTTGCCGATGCAAGCGTCAGATTGCACGAAGGCGATCTACGTCGGGTCGCTCGTCGCTGTCGCATGCATTTTCACTCATATGGGATTCGGCCTTAAATCTAACGCGAACAGTCGCGTGGCGCCGTCACTAGCTCAGGTGGTGTTACTTCTCTGTTTGTCGGAGTGCAACAGAGGCAGTGCATTACCTGCTCCCTTTTGTTTAAAGTAGCAAATGGAAAGAAAAGCGGTAAGGGCGGTGAACCACTTACGCGCCCATTTGTTGCGCCGTGTTACGAACAGCTGCTGTTACCATGACCCAGAAGATTTCGATCAATCATTAACAGCTAACGACCTACACGGAAGGAAAAAAATGTGGGGTGGTTTAACGTGTAATCGCCAAAGAAAATTTGACCTTACACAGTTAAGTAGGCTATTTATTTGGAGCAGCCGGAGGGGAGCAGTAAAGAGCCACTTCGCTTTCCCTTTCACCCCCACCCAAGCTGGGAAAAGTAGGAGGGTAAGGAACGACACCTAGCATATAAATTTGTAGTTATTTATAATCTTATAGTATACAGAACCAGCTCAATGTGGTTTCTATGAACATTAATCGTCTGAACTTGTTCTTTTTCTTTAGAAAGACTTTATATTAGAGGGCTCTAACAGTAAAGAAATTGGCACTCGGCTTATTGTGAAGACTCCTGCGAAGTACCTTGCTTTGTCAGCCACATGTCTTGTTTAATAAGTGAGAATTTAAGGTATTAGAATGATAGCAGGTTCTTCATACTCACCGTATTAACAACGCCAAACTGAGACTGTGAAGCTTGAAGATGGAATGCTCAGATGAAGAATAGGTTAAGTGTGGCTTTACTTTTTATACTTGACGGTAATATTTCCAAAATGTTATTAAACACTGCTGTGTTGTCGCGGTACAGGGCGGCCCAGCATGCACGATCTATTTGTGCGGATCCTTCCTTGATTTCAGACAGCAGTTTTGAAAAGCAAATCATCCAATCATCTATATGAAAATGAAAAAGTCACGTCATATTCAGAGGAAATGTATTTCTGTCTCTCTCTCTCTCTCTCTCTCTCTCTATATATATATATATATATATATATATATATATTATATATATATATATATATATATATATATATATACGGAAGACAGAGTGGGCACGCCAGACACCCCCCCCCCCCCCACCACCACTCACGAATGAGTTGATACACCATTGAACGTAGGGCATACATGCACTCGTCTTTTTTTTTCCGTACTGGATGGCTATGTTTCCCATTCCCTTTCAGAATCTGAAGGACTCGTTCACATCGGAACGGTAGCCGGCATTGTTCAAGCGTTCCTCCTGGAGAGAGAGAGAGAGAGAGATAAACTTATTTACAATAAAAAAAAATTCTTTTGGGGGGAACCCTAGTCGAGGGCCCCACTGGCCTTGGCCGCCCGTTCAACCTGGTCGATCAGCGCTTGCTGATCGGCCAGGTCTGAGCTGGACAGTCGCGCCTCCCACTGCTCCAACGTGTGTGTTGGTATCGTGCCTGTGTGTGTCAGGTGTGGGGGGTGTTTAGAGCAGCCCCAGGTAATGTGGTAGAGTGTAGGGCTTCCTCCGCACCAGGGGCAGGAACTTCGATAGCACGTAGGGAACATGGCGTGTAATCTCTTTAAGTGGGATAAACCCCAGTTTGAATTTTTCTCCAATTTATTGCCTCCTCTCCTGTTAGGCCTTCTGACACCTACAGCCCCACAATCGCAAAAGACCTGCTTGCCCATCAGCGTTTTACCCGACAAGTATACGCCCCTCCTCCTGGAGTGCGAGGCTTTCTTCAACCTTTTCTCCAGTGCCGAGCGACAACACAAAGACACGATTGCCCTTTTTGTGAGCTTGAAATGTGCACTTTCATGTGGCAACAAAGCCTTGCTAGCTCTTGGTGTGTTCATCCAGCATGCATGGTAGCGCGTAAGAAAATAGATGCAAATGTGCGATTTTAAGGTCACTGGAAGCCAGGAAAAACTTATCACTAATAGCTGAAACCTGGCGGTCAAAAACAGTACTACTGTGGGCATTACGAACACTAAGCAGTCGTCGAGATATCCAAGTACTCGCACCACACCAAGTGAAGAAATAGATGTGTCAAGTCAACGATCAAGAGAGGCTAGAACATTTTCGCTTAACACCGGGGCGACCAAAGCGCCTATACCAATCCCTTTCTTCTGAACATAGTACATACGATCGTGGCTTATAACGGTGGCGTTCAAGCAGACGTCCAAAAGCTCTAAAAATGTACAGTACTCACACCTGCCTCGTTCCCAAAAGCAACCTCGCCGTTGTGCTCAATACACTCTTTCACCGCACAGTAAAGTTCGTTATATTCTCTAGAATCAAATAGTTCAACATCCACGGAAAAGGCTTTTGTGTCAGCAGGCAGAACGTCCTGTAAAAGGATTTTATGTCTTGATTAAATTTGTCCTGAGCTTGACATCTTTAATCTGGGCTGCTGGCGGTTTAGGCGACATATCCCAGAATAAGACGGATCATATCTCTTCTGTGCTAGCTGGGAAGTGAGATATACTATTTTCGCGTACAGTCGCAATCTTTCGAGAGTGAAGACGGGAGCGCGCGGCTTTCCAAGCTCCCAGGGCAGTTGAGCGGCGGCAGCGAGAAGCATTGCTCGTGCGCAGTGCGTGCGAAAAGCATTGCTCGTGCGCAGTCCGCCGGCGTGCGAGAATTCTGCCGTCGTGCGCATTGCGTCAGGCAAGCAAGTGCGTGTCGTCTGCTGCACGCGTACTGCAGTAGGGAAGCCATGTGCTTCGAAGTGGTAACAGTGTTGAACCTTCCACTCGATCCACTAATAAACTTGAAATATGGTCTGCTGGCATTCTCAAGGTCATCGTTGACCTGTTGATAGGCGCTCTCCCCGACGTGCCTTTTGTGTTCCAGCATGACGTAGCGCCGGTGTAAGAAGTTGTAAAAGAGCTCATAGAAAATCGTAGGATCGCTTTGCTCTTCTGGTCAGCACGAACATTTGTGAAAATGTGTGGGAATATACATAAAAGGAGCGATGGTGCGACACCCTGTTTACGCGGCGATTGCGGACGATGCGTTCGTGAAGAGTGGGAGAATTTTCGAGCGCATCGTAACTTTGTGCCAGCGCTGTAGTCGTCACTGCCCTGTAGAATGGCAGCAGTGCTTTACGAAGCTGGACATGACAAAATGCTCACATAATAGGAAACGAAATTATTCCAGTGTATCTTCCTTAAACGTGTCAATCTTCTGTGCAACGTGCCCAAATAACACTTCGGATGTCTGTGTTTCTTTGCCTGTTCGTTGTACGCGTGCAATAACAGGGAGAAAGAAAAAGCCGAAACTAGGTAACACGCAGAGCGTAAGAAGCAGAACGTTTTGATGAAGCATCGAAATTTTGTAGCTGTCATAATGCGGTCACCGCCAAGGGGCGCAAAAACAGCTAGCAGACGACATCAGGCACTCCGGTGAGTGATGCGCGCACATACTGTGGGACGTGTCCCCTAACGACGCTAGTAGTAAAGCCTGGTCACTTTCAAAAGAATGCGACTGTACTTGAAGAACGATCACACTCAAAGAACAATCACGCTCGCGCACACTAAAATTCCAGCCTCATTTTTTTTCTTTTAATGATCAGATATTATTACGAGCCTTTTGAGTCATAAAACGTCAGTCATAAAGCAGTAGTAATATGTTTTTAAATCGATGAATTTGTTAATACCGTGCGTTAGGATATTATCGACCTTTTGTTTGACAGTCAGAACTGTTCCTTCGACGAATTGACGACACGATGACCTCCTCATAACCTGTCGATTGTGTTCGTCATGCGTCCTCCAGTGCCAATTTTGGTATATAAAAGGTTAAGGCCACGACCACGAAAGCGCTACACGTAGCGCCTGGATGGACGGACGGAGAAGCGGTAAGTGCCTTTGGTTCGCTAAGAAAAAACTTCACATTTAATGACATACGCCGATTCTGGTGGCTAGGTTGACCTGACAGACAGCATGCGAGCGGCAAGCGGGATTCTGCACTTCTGCAAGCGTTGATGCCCTGCTGCGCTACGCGGGCGCACATTCGAAAAACACGGCTGAGTGGAGCGCACTGTCGGAGGAAGAGCACGACAAACACAAAACTTCATCAAAACGTCAGACGAGCTGACCGTACTTGCTTCAGGTAGCACGACCAGACCACTCTGAACACAACGCTGACTTGAGAATGCGTTATTTTTAGACCGCGAGTCTCTACTAATAAAATACTAACACCAGAAACGAACTGGGAAGCTATGGTGTTTTAAATTTAAATTTTTTAATACCAAAACCTGGATTTAAAAAAAATTGCATTATAACTGCATTATAACAGTGTTTCCTTTTTGTTGCTGCAAGCATCACACCGAGGCATGACTGTATTGCCTTTATGCAAGTGTGTTCATTTCGGTTATTAAATGGCGGGCACTCCAGAAGAATAAACGACGATGGTGATGATCATCATGGTGAGGTTTTTGCTAGTAGTCTTCGTTTCACTGAAAACAAAAAAAATGCGCCGACGCCACTTCTAACGCAACATTGCAGCCTTGGCTGGACGGCCATGCCAAATATGACACTCATGACAGACAAGGCAAAGTGAAAAGATAAATCCACCTGGCGCCAGTAGTCTTCATTCCCGCGCATAAATGATAAAATGCTACAGCTAACTATAGGTATCTCAAGGTACCTCGAAGCACAGTTCCACAGAGCAGTTCTCTACTTGCCGCCTTCTCATTCAAGCACATAAGGCACGCTCTTTTACGTAAACTATGTTGAGTGTGACGGCAAAGCGTAGTGGGCAGAGTGATGCGGCGTGCCACGTACTTTTGTTGTAGCCGGTAATTACGAAGGCGACGAGCTCTCCCGGTTCGTAGTACTGTGTCGGTTGATGTACATCTGCACGTTGAAGGGAACAGTCGTCTCGTACGAACGCAGGTCGCTGCCGCACACGGTCAGGTGGTTACGACCGCCTTCCCCCGTGAACTGAAAAACACCGCAGCAGGCAGTCTTACACTTCGGCACTCGTTACGTTATATAGTAACGCAAGCAAGGAAGACACCAACGCATATGCTTTGTCGTCACCGTCAATAAGTGAAGGAAACCAGAGGGATGCACAGGTACACTTTTCGCTTCGGCTATTTACTTTTCGAGCATACATAACAAATATAATACCACAAAAGGTACTGTCATCAATATTACATCGCTAATGGCTTATTCGATATTCAACATCGCTAAGTAAGAGTCCAAATCACAAACTAATTTCGCTTCTGCACGTAAAAGACATAAAGTCCGAATTCACTTCTTTTGTGCAGTTGGCGTCCGGTGTTGCACTCGACACTGGCTGGAGCCCTCGTAGCATAGCCGGGGAACGACTTAGAACCAGGGACCGGAGCGTAGCCGATGTTGGTTCTGTCCAGCTCGAGTCGCGTACGTCTTCCTTTCGCCCAAGCCAAGGTTCGACTGCCCAGAGCTCTAGGTCGTCTTCTTCGAAATCCCTCTCCCGAGATTCCTTGGGGTCAATTGTGGGAGAGGAGCCTTTCTTCCTGCCGCTCCGGTGCGCACGGTGTTTACATTGAACTTTGCGCGGCGCCGCGTGTATCCGAAACATATCCCTAGGATGGCTGGGGCCCATACTGCGTCGCTATTGGCCGGAGATGGTCACGTGACCTACACGCACTTCTGGGATTTTTTTTGTTTTTGTTTGTTTTACGCCAACATGGCGGCGTCCATAAGCGAAGCCGCGCCCGCCGTAGAGATGACGCCGATATGTTTGGGCTTTTGGGACGGCGGCGTTTATGTCCAGTGTCGGCGGGCGTGGAAGACGCGGCACTTGTACGCCTTCGGATTTTAGCTGTTTAAGGTAAGTAGTTGTCTTACCTGTGGTATTACGCTGCGGTCTTCTGTTCCGCGCGTAATCTACATGTGTTTCAAAGTTGCAGTCTTTTGTGACGGGGTGCTTCTTGCTATAGACCTCGTGAGCTGGTATGGTGGCGCTACTGCTCTCGCCCTCTATCGGGCTAGCGGCGCACTGTTAGGATTGTCGCCTACGGGCCCGACTGCATGTTTCAAGGCGGCGGCTACGGTTTGCGGCGGCCGCTGTTCTCCAAGAACGGCCGCCGTAGTTCTTTTTTTTCTGTCTGCGTGTGTAAATACGCTGTGCTAACTTTCTTTATTTATGTTTTTCTTCCTGTCTGAAAACCTCTCAAACTACAGCCGTTTAAAGCTGCCGAAAAACCAGCATGCAGCGACTCTTGTTACCGTAAGCATTCAAAAAAAACTTCGTCCCCTATTCGCCTCAAGCCATTCGAGGAAGACAGGCCCCTCTCAGTCATTCTTTTTGCTGAAAACCGAACTGCGAGCCCTACCAACAAAAAAGAAAAAAAGAAAAAGCCGACAAAAGACAGCTGTTTGCGCCGGAAACAAGTTCTTTTCCGTCTCTTGGACACCGTCTCTTGGGAACAGTAGACCACCCCCACGCCCCCCACCCACACACACACACACAAACACGCTCACAACGCACGCACACACACAGGCGAGCGAGCGCACACACTTCACGCAGTGAGACTGCAAGCGAGCGCCCATCAGTTCGTCTGGTTGTCGTCTGCTATAGGATAAGCGCATCGCCAGCCACGGCCGCCAGCCCGCGAGTGAACGTGAGGACAAGACGCGACGATCGTCTGTTGTTCTGCGGTTTCCGTAGGATTGAAATTGTAATAACGTGTGTTTCAAAAGGAGTTCTTGGTCGCTTGGTACGAAGTTGCACGCGAGTGGTCAGTGTGTGGTCTGAAAGAAGAATTGATGTGCGCGACGGAATCTTCCGACATTATTGGGAAATGCAGAGTGCAATCGAAAACCGAGGACTACGCCGAACGAGTGGAGGCGAGCTTTTGATTTTTCAGTGCTCTACGTGTGCTGAGCCATACCGAACTGTTTTCGTTCTCAGCGAAGAGGAGGACGCGGCAAATTTGTGTCTGATTCCGCACCGGCTACCCCTGCTCGCCGCGCTGGCTGACAAGAAATCACGCGTGAGAGCAGGAGACGCAGACAGGCCCATTGCCCCTCTAGGTGGCCGTTGTCAGCCTGCTATCTACCTATTTCTTTGTGACCTTGTAAGCTTGTGTATACATTTAAAATAAATATAAAAGGCGAAAAAAAAAAAACGCACGAAATGGGGACACTTATGTACGGAATTCGAGGCGTTGCTTACGCAGCCCCGCACAGCTGCGGTAGAGTTTGTCTTTCATTTTCGTCCGACTTCTGAGGTAACCCGCAGAATTTTAAAGCTAGTTGCTTCCGAAACGGTGTTCCTACAGCTCTTGTGCCAGCCATGCACGCAGAAGTACGAAAAAGTACCGGACTACTGCGACGTTTTTACGTCCTTTCGGCGAGGAGCCCTGCGTTTCTACCGTGACTGCGCGCCCGGGAGCAACAAACGACAATCCTAACTTTTCAGCCGCGGGCGTCAGGTGGCGCTGCCTGTTCGGTTCAAAGCTGCAGCGCACTAGGCCTATACCGCACGTTCACCCAAGTCCTTGTCATCTTTTTCTTACGACGCGATGCACCGCCTTCCAGCTAGATAGTACCACTGCTTATGAAACGCATAGTAGCGGGTGGAGCCTTGGCGTTCTCTAGATACAAGTATACTCATTTAGGGGACACTGAAATGCGCATAGCCCCCCCCTCCCTTTTTTTTTTAACACAGACTAGTGGGATGCTGTCAACATTTAGCAGTAAAAAATACACGGTGAAGATAAATCGTCTTTCGAAAATAGTAACTTAGCCTGTCCGATTATCTCTTCGCCAATCCGTAAAATTTCAAAGCCTTTGATCACTCTATCACATTAAAAGTAGGGAGCGCAGTTCTCCTTCTCATAGACTGATGGTTAAGCTAACGTCCAAAAAAGTTTTGTGCTGTTTTGAAAAATTGAAATAAGAAGCAGTAAACGGTACATGCCAGCTTCAATGCATATCTCTGTCATGTTGAATCAGACATGCAGTGCAAGTAGTAGTGTCCACTGTTGCCCATGCAACATGAATATTGAGAAAAAAAAAGTGTATTATTGTGAAACAAAAGTTGGTTATTGAATTCAAAAACATAATTGGACAGTACAGACACGCATGATATTTGCAGACACAGTTATTAGAAATATTGTACACATTCCTTTTATTACTGTCACTGAACATATTACACATGAGTGCTGCTGATACAGATATGAGAAATGAACTGCAAATATGTTTTGCATGAAAAAAAGAACTGCGAGGAAGCATAGTGAAATGACAGACAGTATGAAAAGACAAAGACAAAAGGAGACAGACATGTGCACTCATAAAAAAAAAAGAAACGCTCTATATTTCATGCACTTCTGAAAATGAAATAATTTGCGAGTCAGTGCACACGTCTGTCTCCTTCTGTCTGTGCCATTTCGCGCCGTTTATCATTTCGCTGTGCTTCAAAACCAACTAGCCCACAAACAAGCATTAACTGCAGGAAGCTTTCCTAGACTGTGACATGTTTTGAAAGAAATGACTGTGAGAGAAGAGTACTTCACAGTGCATGTTATCCATGTTATCCAAGACATAATGTCATGACCACATTGAAAGGACACTTCCGGGACCCTATTTAAAATACTATGTTAGACGACAAGGCTGAAGATCTTTTACTTGAAGCAGGATTAGAACACCACAATACGTGAAGCGGTGTTAAATTTTGGAACAAACTGTGTGTTCTAATACCTTGAAGAGATGCCATAAAATTGCACCAGAACACCATTCACAGAAAGACATGTGCTCTTACCCTTTTCTTAAATAGTGTGTTCCCTCGTCCGGTTGATGCAAATGCATGGTCCACCCGATGTAGCTTTCTTTATGGTCTGTCTGCAGCTTAGAGTTAGTCTTAATCGTTCTAGTAATTTTCTGCGTGGTATCATGTTGTTCAGCAAGCATCAACTCCCCCAAGAAAATGTTTTTGAACATCAGTCTTGCCTTGGAGGTAGCACTAGGCATACAATACAGCTTGGTAAGCACAGATTTGAACCTGAAAATCTGATTTATTTATTGATTTATTTGTTTGTTTGTTTGTTTGTTTGTTTAGTTATCTCGTACGTACTGTCGGTCTTGGGCAGGAGTGAATATAAAACGAGGCAAGAATAAATGAAACAACATGAGAATACATAAGAGAAATTGCCGTGTACGGAACCTTACTGCTGCATGTGACAGCACTCGGCACTGCACACGACAAAGTAAATGTTAAATGGCATAGCTAGTTTCTGAAAAGCACGAACAGGCTACTCTTACACACCTAGTTGATCAGAAACAAGAAAAAGAGATATGAGAGGAGAAATCACAGCAAGCAGTACGAGATTGTATCTGAAAAAATCACATACACAGCATCTTAATGTCGTCGCGTATGACAAGTAAGGAGTAAAAAAAAACACAGCTACTTAAAACAAACAAATGAAAGAATTACAACGCATATTACAAAGGTGTATGACAAGTGTAAGTATGAAGGCCGCGAAAACTATCAAAAGACGTAACGGGAATGGAAAACAATCGAATGCAAAGGTTCTCAAGAAAAAAAGTCCAACTGCCGCAATTCGGCATGGTGAGACACCTCGGCGCGCGGAGGCTCGAGATCATGCTTTGAAATAAAACCTGGTGTACTACTGCGAATGAACTGATGTTTTTTGTGTGCCGATATTGTCGCTGACCAGGCAGCAGTGACGTCATTGGATGAAAGGCGGACCACGTTTGCCACTTCTGGACCGCTACTGTTTAATATTTGGAAAGCACTGTTTCTTATCTGAGACCACCTCGGCTCCTTTGAGTTCTGCGAATTGATCTATTCCTACTATCTATGTCAACCATTATAACTCTGGATTTCAGTAGGCTAGGGACTAAAATTTCAAAAAGATTAGGCAGGATCTGCAGTATAATATAATTCTTTTTATTGCTTGTCATTAAAAATGAAATTACCAACAGGGACATGCCCAGCACGAGGTCCTTTCAAATGGCGTGGTCTAATGTGTACTTAGGGATGTGATCAATTGTAACCAATTTTCCGCAGCTTCTGGAGCAACTAAAACCTCACTTTCGAGCAGGAAAGCAGCCTTTCGGAGCAGTTGCCAGTCACGCATTTTCTAACACACATTTTGTCGCTAAACACGAGTAGTTTACCATGTTTAACAAAATAAATGTATGCACACATGCATGTATACTTGTCTATGATGTCCCAAAAGGTGAAATTAACCCACAGCATCTCGACTTTCTGCTGACAGCCCTAGATTTCTATATATCCATGACATCAGGCTGCCCGACATTTCCTTGTGATACACATCTCATTTGCTAATCAGTAAGGCTTTCCCTGATGCTTCAAGATGCATAAGTTTTCCACTCATATACTGTTTACTATCAGAAAGAACCAGCCTTGTGATGACGCCTGTGCTTTCAATGCAGCCTAGGCATTCGAGTTAAGTGGAGAAGTACATGCTGTCGCACTTTATGGCCAGACTCGTTAGGCTTTTGGTTCTTTTGCAGTTAATAAATAATTGGTATATTGTAAATTCAAACAATGAGCAACATGAAATTTGCTAGAATGAAAGGTTTCGCATTTTATTTAAACAGGTTTTCTTAACTTGCACTTTTGCTGAAAAGTATTTGTATTGTATTTCACCGTGCTATCCCAGCAAAATCCCGCCGCCCACTGCAGTGGGCTGACATTGTTTATAAATTCTGTCCATTGTATGATATTAAAACTTCAGTGACCTGCATAAATCCGTTAGAAGTCAGAAGAAATAGCAATCAAAATCAAATTTTTTCTAAAATTACCGAACTCGAACACCATGTTTTAATCACATGTGCATACTTCTTACTGTAGTTAATACAGTCAGTCCTCACATAAAAGACTGGAGTCACACAAAAACTTGTAAGTCTGTGCTTGTTTGTCTCACTTCCTTCTTAGTCTCCTGCCCCAACAGTCAATTCAACCAAGATGAACGCTCACCAACTAGCCCAAATTTCTACACTGCTTACTCATGATACATAGCAACTTCAGCTTCCACCTCCCCCTTCCCAGTGTTGCGGTCTGGGTCAGTACAACAAACTCTCATACAACCTTCCAGGTTGCATGAGATGGCGGCAAGCACTGTGTTCATGTCTTTGCTGCTCAAGGTCGTCACAATGGGCAAAGTTGTAGCACAAATGACGGGTAGGTATGAACATTATTGCTGCAATTTACTTGCTCATCACCATTAACTCAATTTAATACATATGCAGACCCTCGTTGGTGTTCGCCCAGCCGTACGTACTTTGCTAACAGCCGCCCTACTGCTCGTTCACCGTCACCCCAACCACGCCGCTATTCCATGCTGACCACTAAGTATCATCTCGGACGGAAAACGAGATCATGCAGCTCCTAGAGGTAGTGCTGCATCATTTTCGACTGATCCCAATCCTCTGTTGACACTCCCTACGAACAAGAACCTAATAGAAGTGCATGTTGTCAGTATTTCTTTCACGGCATTAGTCGATACTGGAGCTCAGGTGTCCATAATGAGTGCTCTCTCTGTCGCCGACTCAAAAAAGTACTCATGTCTGCTATAACTAAAGCCGCACACGTCACCGATGGTGGAACTGTTGCCGTCACTGGGATGTGTACAGGTTGAATAAGCATTGCCGGCCACCATGATCCCGTCTATTTACAGTGCTCAACAATTGCTCTCACGACCTAATAATTTTGCTTTTGTGTAAAAATGTTTGAAGAGGAAGACCTTAGAAAGTTTTTGGTACTGGGAAAGCATAGAACGACCCTGCAGTCTGCTGTACGCAGTTTTTTTAATTGCCCTTGTCTTGCTCCTATTTTTACTTTCAGCAGAGAGCCAGAAGACTGCACTGGAAACTCCATTCAACACCATATTGCAGAACATACAGTGATGTGACCCCAAGGCCCCCGAGTATTTTCTGACATTGTTCCCACTATTGCAATAAATGATGAGATCACACACACTCTACTAGAATAAATGCAGTTGTCGTGCGCTTACAGCAAATAAACTTCTTCAAAGTCTAATTTGTTTTGTGACTCATTTATGTTGCTTCCCCAACACCCACCATTATTCACAGCCAGGATACTAACTACAGATGGACTGGTCCCACCCATGAAAATGTCATAGCTATTTAGCAACCACAGGAGATATACTTTTGTAATTAGAGCACAGGGTTTACGAAAGGACACAGTACATGGGTCTGCAATTGAAAATACACTATCTGACCTTGGAGTCACTGAAAAGTAAGTAGTGTCTGTGGCCCAATCTAAAATGAGACATGGGACAACTTAGTTACAAGATTCCTTGAGTAAATTCATTCTGTATGTGAATCTAGCAGTACAAATACAAATGAGGCTTATGAGAGCTTTGTTCCTTTATTAAAATATGCTTAGTATAATGCTTTACATTTCACATGGTAAGGGCTCCCAAGAAAGGTAGAAAGTCGTGGATTCCTTGTAATTCTCTGCAAATGTTTCATAAGAGATGCTTCCATATGTCATGAGAAAAAAGGACTTTAACAGTACAATTTTGGCAATGAACTAATGCAGATATAACAAAGTGCTTGAATCGAACTGAAGATGTGCAGATTAGAACCTCTACCACAAGGTAGTGCTCTAGTTGAAAGACGTGACGTGCAAACATAGACACACGAGAGAAGACATTGCAATCACCGCCTAACAACTGAAAAGGCACACAGTGGCCGAAAAGAAAGTACCTAGACACGAAACTTATCTGCGCATGCCCAGGCAAGATGTGATACCTATCAGTCCGCACACGTGGTGGTACACGTGAGAGATAACCGTTCAGGCATTTAATTTCTTTATGCGCGTTAACTGACGGCTGGCTCACGCGTGCACTACCATTATTATTTACACGCCATGCCTGAACTATCAGACGTGTTGCTTCATTCCTGTGCCTGTAGAAAACTGCGCATTCATCGAATTTTGTCGTGCATTTACACTCTCGACAATGTCAAGATAGATGCATGCATCATTAACTTGCATAAAGCAGAAATAAAAATCCTGAACAGTTATCGATAGGTATCACCTCTTGCCTGGGCCTGCGCAGGCAAGTTTTTATGTTTACTTTCTTTTCCGCCGCTATGTGTCCTTTCAGTTGTTAGTCGGCGTTTGTGGTGTCTTGATATCTCTCTCGTGCCCGTGTTTGCACGCCCTGTCTTTTAACATGAATGCGAACTAGCTCAGCTCTCTCTTATTGTAGTGCTCATGCCGATTTGTCTCTTCCTGAATGAATGTCATCCAATTCATTATAAGTAACATAAAAGCATCAAATCTGGAAGCATTCTTAATCTGTATTTCACGCCTGTCATGTCATGACAATTATAAAGCGCCTTGTTATCCATAATAAAAAACACAAGGGCCTTTTAGGAAGCGTAACATGAGTAATGCATATTTCAAACCAGGACCGTACGCAGGAATTTTTTTCGAAGGGTGTTCGTGTGTAGAACGGCTAACTGCGGCAACTGGTGGTCGCTGTGAAGGCATGGAACTATTTTAGTGTCACACGAAAAGTTAAAGCACGAAAAAATTTTGGGGGGTGTCAGAACCCCCTCAACTTCTCCTTAGTTACGGCCCTGTTTCAAACCCCGTTCATATATATGTCTAATAAATACACTAGTGCCAAATAATGCCAATGTCTTATAATTTATTCAATTAAGAGCTTACTTGACCTGTTAACCATCCTTGTCCATTTCATTCAAAATTTGTCACGCTTTTTCCCAGAAAAAGTACTATAGCGTCCATATAACTTGTAACCTACTTTGAAAACACACACCTATTTTGTAACAAGAGTCGGTATTTTAGAATAACAGAGAGCTGAGCTAGTTGGTACGTTTTCATTCTAAAAAGACAGGGCGTGCAAACACGGACACAAGAAAGGAGTCAGGACACCACAAAGCACAAACGGCATTTGTGGTGTCCTGACTTCTTTCTTGTGTCTGTGTTTGCACGCCCTGTCTTTTTAGAATGAAGAGTCGGTAATAGTTCATTGAAGCACTTTCACAGATACTTTTGCTTGCATCAAGAACCTGCTATATATTATACTTTTGCTAATAAAACAGCAAATCGTTAACGAAGTATTGAGCCTTAGCAAACAATGTATTGTACTAGCAATCTACTTACTGATGTGATAAGCAAGCCTGATAAAAAACTAGACACAATATACAATTGAATGGAAAGTCGCAGTCAGTGTAAAATGATAATATACAGAAAAATAGCAGCATGGTTTACAAGTTGAAGAGGTTCCAGCTGGCATTTGGTTTCTCGTTAAGAAATATATGTGCTGTTGGGCAGGTAATGATGTATACATCAGAATAAACAGTGCACTGTTCTGTTAGACAAGCGGAAAGGGAAAACAAACACTTTTTAAGGATGGGATGGGATTTTGCTTGCTATTTTAATGTCATTAGTGAACCTTGAACATCACATTAATAAAGAAGAGTCTGTGCTCCAATTTCACGACATATGTCGTTATTTCTGTACTTCATATTCAAGTGGTAT
This sequence comes from Rhipicephalus sanguineus, assembly GCF_013339695.2. NCBI lineage: Eukaryota > Metazoa > Arthropoda > Arachnida > Ixodida > Ixodidae > Rhipicephalus > Rhipicephalus sanguineus. The sequence goes on from NC_051178.1 coordinate 40,282,902, forward strand.
GTGCATCCATTTACTGGAGTAATTACTGGAGGGCAGGGGGTGGGGGTAGTTCTAGGGGTGCTGTATATTTTGTCCTTGCATATTTCTTACAGTAAACATGTTCCTATTATAATGTACCACGTTGAGAGTTTGCAAAATATAGGTATATATCTCCAAGTACATCATTTCTTGAATCGACTTCTGCTTTCTTCTGTTCGTGCTCTTTTTTTTTTCTGATCATGTCGTTAAGTTTGTTAACCGTCCTTCATTTCAATGTATGTCCTGTTTTGGTTTCGATATTTGGGCCCTGATGGGCAATCAATTGGCATTACTACTTGGTTCTGCATGTCCAATTCACTGTGATGGATGCATTGCATGCTGACATGTACATAACATGTCCCATTACATGTTGAAGTAGTAGTTCAATGCAGCAGAGCACCCATTAAAATTACATTAGTTCACATAAAAGAGTATGCTTTGCTCCCTGCCTTTTTCAAAATGAGGTACTACACTTACCAGAAGCTTGGAAGTTTATCATTTAGAAAACGCAATTCCCGAAGCATGTTTTTTTTTTTTTACATTTGCGTGCGCTAAATTTTAATTTTAACGGCATCGAGCTGTGTTGTGAAGAATGAACAAATATCCACAAAGTGCCTCCTGTCTTTTCTTTCTCTTTTTTTTTTCACCGTAGCTGAATAAGAATGCACTCATACGCCAGCAAAATTAAGTTATAGGGTTTCTTGCGTCGTGTCAATTGTTATTGTTATTATTATTAGGTTTTAATACATAGAGAACACGAAGGCACAGAGGAAACAGAGAGGGTACAGGCTGACAACTGCCACCTAAAGGGGCACAATGCCTGCCTGCTCCTTGAACGGGCAGGGGGAACAGAGGAAATGAAGATAGGGGGGAAAGAAAGAGGAGAAAAAAACAAATAACACAGACGTAAACACAAATTAGCACGTGCTCGCTGCATAACGAATGCGGGACACTAAAATTGTGCTTAGTGTCTCATGACCCACATGACGGACTGTCTACACGTTCTTGACGGAATAATATCCCACGCACTCATACAGAGCCAACTTATATAAGAGGGCTCTGTCACGACGAGGCAATCCACGACCACGAATACGGGGAGGGAACAATCCGCTTGCTACACGCTGGTCAGGGTGCTGCTTCAGAAGATGTCAGCGGATGAACAGACGAGCGTTGTCAAACAGGCATGAAATTTCTCGGCAGTCACATTCGTTGTGGGCACAACTTGAAGCTAGGTGATCGGCGTCTTCATTGTCATCAATACCCACATGCGTAGGTATCCAGTAGGTCCAGTAGCACATGAGGGACAACCCCACGAGAAATAGCACACGATCGCGTTATAAAGCACGCCAAAGGGGGCGACGCCGTGTACACGCTCCCGGATTAATGTTGATTACCACTTCATCCATCGTAAAACGATCGGCGTATGGGCGCTTGTCAGCAAAAGGCTCAAACATTTCAGCGTCATCTCTACGGCGGGCACGGCTTCAGCGCAAAACAAAACGCGAACGTGGGCGCCGCCATGTTGATTGAAAACAAACAAAAAATACCGGAAGCGCACGTAGGTCACGTGACCATCTCCAGCCAATAGCGGCGCAGTATGGGCCCCAGCCATCCTAGGGGATATGTTTCGGATACACGCACTAATCGTTCCCCAACTTGCACGTCGCCACGCTTTTTTAACGTAACCAGTATCCTGACGGTGTTCTTTTGTGGAGGACATCCCAGCTTGCACGTAGGAATTCCCCAGACCACTGGCTTACTTAGAATACCACTCCTCTCCTCCAGTGAGAAGCCGCTCTTCCAGCACAGCCCTGTACGACCAGCGAACTTATTGCCGGCCAGCCAGATAGCAGCCAACGTTTTTAGAGTATCTAAAGTAATCTAAAACGTTGATAGCAGCAGCAAATGGAGCCCTGGATTGAGGATTCCACCCTCTGGACTTGACAAGCACAAATAAAAATAAAGTTTTCTACTATTACTACTTCCCAAAAACCACCGGCGCGTGGTCTATAAGAAACTGATCCTGATGTCTTCTGGCACTGGCACAGACAATTAATCCTTGCCCCGTGGGCACTGGCTATAGCTGTGGGCAAGTTGTGATGGCTAAGCAAGGTACCGATATTTAAGAGGGTTTTAAGTAGCGTTTGTTGCATAGCTTCACAGGAGAACCAGGTAAAACAAACGTGACAAGGAAGACAGACCGGACAGCGGCAGTCCAGTCCGTCTGTCTTGTCCGCGTGCTGTTTCTTGCAGCAAGAATCCGGGAAGCGACCATGAGGAGCAAGAGGAAAGACAGTTCTGACACATCGCCGTGAAAACCACACGACAGCATAGCTGAAAGCGCGCGAGTGTATGTGAGGGTAGGAGGAGGAGGAGAGGTAGGTTGGGGAGAGGAAAGACTAACGCAGCTTTTCGAGTATCATCATCATCTCGAACATCATTATCTCCAGAATTTCGAGAACCATCATTTCGTTTTATCAAGGCGAAAGCCTTAGATGCCTCATCAACGCGAAAATTGACCGGCGTCCCGCGTCGGCGGCGTCTGTACGAATAATGCTAAAAATCATGATCACATGACGACGTCACAATATGACATCTCATGACGTCACAGATCGCCAAAATGCCTGACGTCACAGTGACGTCACCAAGTGACATCATAGCTTGATCAAGGCGGGCTGATCACGGAGGCAGTGCGAAACCACTTCAGTGCAGAAAGCTGGCTTTAGCCTCCCAGTCGTCTGAGATGAGTGCATAAGGGACCCTTGGATTTTCATTTTGTTCACCCCCCCCCCCTCGGATCACGTGACCTGCGTGACACCGTACAAGACATGCAGATTGTGCACGCTCGACTCAGAGCAGCTCCGCTGTTGAAACTGCGTTGAAAAGCAGAGTGAGGTGTGGAAAAACAAAGAGCACAGGACAGACCTTCCCACTCTCTGTGCTACTTCATTGTTGTTATAAAGAAAAGTCCCTAGATTCAAAGTGCGCTGCGAGGAATTGCAATCTGTGAGGTCAGTGCTGGCCACGCATACACTCTGGGACATCGCTGGACATCAGCATGGCACCGAATCCCCGATGCAGCCCGATGAATGTTCTGCGGGCCGTTGTTTGCCATGTCCTCCCGTGCGGTGATCATCGCAGCTGGAGGTATCTCCTCGTACCGCCTTCTTTGGCTCGCTGCAGCTTGGCAACAAATGATAAATTTTTTATATTCGTATATGCAGGCGCATTCATAATGCGTCCAAACTCGACCACGCGGCTCACTGCAGTTCGCCGATCTCACTTTGTAAAACATGATTTTGAGCTGACATTTGATGCGGAACAATACAGAGCTAAAGAAACGGGGACGCAGCAAGAGGCACGCAGGACAGGCGCTCAACCTTATGCGTTTGTCGGGAACTGGGATGGTAGGCTTTTGTTTCGCTCATAAGCTGTGCTCCACGCAGTTAGCTGTCTTGCGATGGTCTCGTGCTTTGTCGGCAGTGAACTGGTGCCCCCATCGGCGGGACGCTTCGCTGTCCCGCCTGATGATTCAAACGCGTGCGATTAAACCAATTAAACTGCGGTAATTACGTAGTGCCGACACACACACACAACACACACACACACACACACACACACACACACACACACACCCACACACACCCACACACACACACACACACCCACACACACCACACACTTTCTCGCGTCCGTCACCGCCGATACTTGAATATGACTGGAAATTCAGCTGGCACATGCGACCCGTTCAGCTGACTTACGCCGGTCAACACGTACGGAAAGTTCAA
>NC_051178.1:40286807-40339836 GCF_013339695.2 Rhipicephalus sanguineus
CCTCCCCCCCCCCCCGAAAAAAAATTTTTGATGAGCCATGGTGTTGTACGGAAAAATAAATAATGGAAATAGACATTTTTTTGTCAACTAGTGAAGCCTTTCAGCAAGTGCCCCCTTCTCCCCCCCCCAAAAAAAAAAATTCCTGGCTACGGGCCTAGTTTGCAGTGAATCTTTTGTGTTTGGTTTTATGTAGATTGTTTTTCGCTTTAATTATTAATAAAAGTTTTGTGTGGCTGAGAAACAAACGACTTGTCCTTCAGTATGCTCTCAGAGGCTCAGCCATAGAGAGTCGTTACCACCACAAGAAGAACCTGCATAACAACGCCCTGTGTTGGTTATCACTCTTAAGGACCCTCCTGGACGACTTGCTCGCTGGTTCACAAACTTCAGGAGTACGACATCTGCGTTATTTACACATACGGTCGCAACCACACAGGACGCTGGCGTCCTTTCTCGCTCACCGATATCTGATGACGGTGCTTACTTCTCTGCCCTTGAGGGCTGCACTTGCATCACCAACCCTACGCAACATGACGGCAACGGAGCAACGGAGGATCCCTGCTTCAGTGGCCTCATCGGCATCCTTTCTGATCCCGTCACCTCTTCCCCGTCTCGTGCTCTCCGCCGCCAGGCTACCATCTTTTGCATTCGGGATGACCTTCTTTACCACGCAACTACCTTTCCGACGGTCGCAAGTGGCTTCTTGTGATACCCCGTCATCTCGGTGCTGTTATATGCGACTCTTTTCACGCAGACCACAGTGTGCGCATACTGGCCTCTTCAAGACATACGCTAGGCTTCGACTCCGATTTTATTGGCGCGGCTTGCATAACTACGTGCGGAAGTTCATGCGTTCATGTGCTCAGTGCCAACGACGAAAGTACCTCCCGGACAAGTCTACCCGTCACAACCTCTCCCTGCCCAAGTCGACCTATTGACATATAAGGACCGCTACCATCAACTCTAGCAGGGTAAACGTTGGATAATCTTTGCAATATACCACCTGACGCGCTTCCTTCACCGCGAGTGGCGAAACCTAGAGCTCCTTCTGATGTGCACGTCCCGGACGGCTCCAGGACAGCCCCGGACGCCGGCGCTGCATTCGTTAATTCTTTCTCGGGACCAACCGGAAGCTCCGCCCTCTGGTCTGGGACCGCTCAAATGCATGTTCGTTTTTCGCGTGCCCGGCGGCCTGCGGACGGACCTGGGAATGTCCGAACGATTTCTTTCTGGCAGCTGGCAGAACGACGGCGCGGTGCGTCACGTGTGCGGTCATCTTAAGTTGGACACAGGAAATTTTCGACGTGCTCTTGCTCTCTCTTTGCTTTTCTGTCCGCTTCTCCCACGTTTCCGGATTTCGCATTGTTTTGGCAACCATTTCTTATCTTCAGCGTTACGAGCCGGCGTCGAGTATGTGCGTATTTCTGAAGGTCTGGGAAACGCGCGGCGCTCGCCAGAAAAAAAAAGACAGCGACAGAACGCCCACGCGCGTCTTCGATGCGCGCGCGCTCAAGCAGTTTGCTTGGTAAGTTGTGCCACAACGCCGACAGGTATGTCACGATCTAACCGCCGTTGTGGTCGGGATCGGGTCGGCGTTGTGGCTGGTGTTGCAGCCATAGACGAAGCAGACTGCGTGGCAGACACGATAGCGGATCCTAGTGCGCAGCACACAGTGCGCAGACGACCCAAGGCCGCTCGGGCGGCTCGGGACTCTTGGATCACGTGATAATGGCGCCACGTGACGTATAGCAATTTCGACTGGTCGCTTGAGAGCGCTCTGACTGTGTTTGAAACTGTTGAATTCAACAGCTTTAAACCTTTTCAACGAAAACAAGCAGGTATGCAAGTCATCTTTCTCCTTCCTGATCATGTTTTGACCCGATAATGTTAGTAGCAATGGTTAGTTGCTATTTTACATACTTTTTTTCAGTGCCTGCGGAGCACTCAAAAACGACCAGTCGAAGATGCTAGTAGTTACCTATGAGCCGAGGCGTCCGCGAGCCGCCGGCGACTGGTGCGGAACGCGTCCGGGACTTGGTAAATCGAAGAAGCTCTTAGATTGCGCGCGCGCGCTTTACCAGAGCGCGTGCGCCGAAGTGGGAGGAACCGCAGCTAACTCAGCCTCTGTCTCTGACTGCGCTTGCCCGCTTGGTGGTCCGAGGAGCGCGGCTACGCGCGCCGTGTTACCTCTAACAGTGGCCGTGCATGTACGTCATGTAGGACTATGGGTGAGCCTTTACTTCTTCTTCTTCTTAGGATGAATTTGTCAGCGGTCTATAATGCTTGTCCACATAATACGCACAGTAGCAGATAAGGTAGTTCAACGCGCGAGCCACTAGCTTTTCTGCTGAGACGTGGCACGGTATTGCAAAAAGTGCTAACAAAATCCACTCAACTGCACATGGAGCTCACGAAATACTTCTCGTCGCTTCCGTCTCCGCAGTTGTCCGTCTTGTCGCAGGAGAAGCCGTCCCAAATGCATCGCGAATTGGCGCACGTGAACGATCCGCCCTTGCAGTCATCCTGCGTCGCTGCGCGCACCACAGAACTTTAGCGTAATATATTCATATAGGAGAAACAACAGCGCTGCTTCGAGGATTCATGAAGGGTCACTGAGGTGGATCAGTCAAGGAGCAATAATAACAATTTCTGAATTTTTATCCTCCCTACCTTTCGTTTGCTTTTCTCTCTTTCTCTGAAGTTTTACGTGTGAAAACCACGATATCATTATGACGAACGCCATAGTGAGGGCCTCCGGATTATTGTGAGTTTTTGTGCTTCTTTAACGTCAAGTTAAATCAAAGAACTCGGACGTTATTGCATTTCGTCCTTACCGAAATATGGCCGCCGTCGCTGAGAATGTCACACGTGGTCGCGTGCTCAGTGCCGGATTAATAATCTATGCGCTAAGGGGGTTACAGCCCAGGGGCCTCTATCAGCGTAGGTTGACAGACGCATCTCGTAGAAAAAATAAGCAAACCTAAAAGCAGTTCAGATCGTGACGTTTGTTTTCTGCAGCATTGGATAAGAGGGTTATACGAGAATAATGGCGACGTCTATGAGGCCAAACACGCACTTATCGTAGCACACTCCTATCCCCATACAAAGACGGTCATCTAAGAAAGATTGGTCCCACAACAATAATGAGTTATGGTGCTTCTCTCTTAAAAGCAGCCTTCAGTAAACGAAGAAAACGTGTGCCGGGCCCCACCATTTAGTGTTTTTCGCTCATTCTTCCTTTTTGTTGTCAGGTGTCGTAAGCACCTTCTCCCTAATCGTGCTGGGGTCTAGAGAGCTCTAACACGTGCTATTGAGCAGTGCTGACAACGATACCAGTGCGGCCTTCGACGCTGCTGGGCAAGAGAACGAATCTGCATGCCACATTCGCAGAAGCCGTGTTGGAGTGCTACCTACATGAAGTCGCGCAGAATTAGATGCTGTTGTATCATTCAAGCTATTCAGAGGCACTAGCTGCACGACCAGTGGTGGCCTTGTTGACAAGCTCATGGTTGCTTTCGCCAAAGGATGCACACATTGTTCCACTTCGGGAGATACTCACTCCTGGTATTTCATTTCACTACGTAACTTTTTTAGGGAAGCGACAGCTTCTGTTAGTAACTATTACATGAAAGACGAGACTATGGCAAGGCTGAAGAGACGCCAGAAGTCTCTAAGAAAAAGCAGCACATGGTAGTAATTTTCAGGATTCTCATGAAATAAAAGGAAGGGACCGCTTCCAAAAGCCTATGAAGGACGGTTTTATAGTCGCTGGTTTTTACGTTTTAATTGCTGATTGGCCAGCTTTCTTGAACCAGACAGTGAGAGTAGAATGTGGCCAATCACATCACTTCATTAGTCTGCACCAAGCATATTTTAGCTGTAAAGCTCTTGGTTGGGCTAGCTGGTGCATTCCTTAACACATATAGCAGGGCAGCGCGAAAAAACATGGACGAAGAAAGGGAAGTACACAGGACGGGCGCCAACTTCAGCTGTAATTCAGAAATCCAAAGCAGCCCTATATGAATACAGCATCAACGAACAGTATAGAAGATACAGTATAGAAGATACAGTATCAAACGACTACAGTATAAAATCCAAACAACAAACCTTGACGATAGCGATATACGGAATAACCAAGGTATATGTAAACTGGTAGCGTAACTTCCGTAGGAGCCCACGTGTCAAGCCGGTGGCTAGTTGTTGCAACAGTCGCCATCTATGTAAGGAGGGGACAAACAGAATTAAAAAAAAGAGAAAAAGTTGACGTCACAACCGGAAGCGGAAATGACGTCACGTTTTAACGCGATGGGCGCGAAATTATGAAATTTTTTGACAGGGCGCCGCTTCTTACTTTTTTTTTATAGCTGCATGTTCTTTTTCTTATCACTATGACGGCTCCATAATGGAAGCCTGCAAGATAACGGGAAGACGAAAAAGGCAGATGTGATAAATAAGATGTGTTTTATTGGCGAAATATTGCAGTTGAACAGGATATTACCCCAAAATATATAACACAGAAATCAGAAGTAGCATAACAATTCAACGTGCACACTGTGATGGTGTAATGTGGGCCCAGGATCCGAAATCATTCAACCGGCAGTCAGGTGATTCTGTACACACAACACAGACTTTAACACAACCGATAACTCTGACGATTCACACACAACACACTACAGCATTCCTTATTTACATCCTAAACGTCCTACACGCATCGCACACAAACTGTCCTACTCGCCGTTATGAACTGTTGCCGCTGCGGCGAGGTCGGTCTTCACCGGTACTCCTTGGGCAGTCAACAGTCACGCTGCCTTGACTGTGGCGAGGTGGTAGTGGTGGTGATGATCGCACTGCAGGCCGGTAGATCACCAGGCCGCTGCAGCGCAGGTTAGCTACCCGATGCCAACATGAGCCGCGGCCTCCTCGTGACACCACTCGGGCCCCAGGACCTCAGGCCAGGGACAGACTAGGCTGCCGGTCTCCGTGTCAGCACCGGGCACAGAGCGGGAATCAGGCTCACCAGGTCCACATGGCTGCCGGACGCCTGGTTGAGTGACGCAGCCCGAAGCAGGGAGCCAGGCTCACCAGGTCCGCAAGGCTGCCGGACGCCTGGTTAAGCGATGTCGCAACCCGAACCGCCGACCAGCGGCTGCCGTTCCAACCGTGTCGCGCTCCAACTCCTCGAGCCGCACGCCCCGCTCGCGCTTCGTTTTCGTCGTCTTCCCCTCCAAGGCGTACCGCAGAACAGAACTGTCGTTCCCTCTTCGCCCCGTCACGGGCCACACAATCCACATCATCACACACACAAACCTTGCACACGTGTTGCTCTTGCATCCGTAGACAGCGCAGCGTTTCTTCGCGTAGCGTGGCGGACTCATCGTCCCGAAGGGCGAGAGCACGCCGGCCGTGCGCTGGCAAAACATAGTCACTGAAACCGTTCCCGATGGCTGCGATGGGCTATATTACCTTCTGCCAAGTACCACGACTAGAAAACAACGCTTATGCGAGGAAATCACCTACGGACGACAGGCACAAACCTACTGCGCAAAAACGAGCGAGGCCATTTGCAACTGAAAATTATATGAAAATGCGCAAAACCGTTGGCCCTTGTTACCAGACTGCCTGCATGTGCCCGCTGTTTCTGAAAATAAACGACAAAAATTGGCCACTCAACCACATACCCAAGACTAAAGTTTGATTAAAGTAATCTACTAATTTAATTCGTGACAAATAAAATTAAAACTAATAAAAATAAACGCTTAATTAATTTTTTGTTTTCATTGTTTGTCCCCCCCTCACCTAGGAGCGCTTTAGTCGTCACGCGGGTGTTGATGTTTGTCGCAATAGGTTTCCGGCCACTTTTCGTTCCGACTTTCGCGACCTATTTAGATTGACCTTGGAATAACAATGATGAGCGTTTTTTTTTTCTTTTACAAGCCATGCATAACTCTACAATGGCATGTGCAGACACTGGAAGCTGGTAAAAAGCGCGCTGTTAAACAGGACTACTCGGTGTGATTGCGCAAAAGCATCTAAAAATTGCAGCTCCTTAGGAAGCAAAGCATTCTTACGCATTCATCAGTACTAGCAATGAAGAACGTTTCACTACTTCCCTTTCCATTTTGTCCTTTGACTCGTACAAGATGACCTTATCCTTAAAATTCGGCGTACACCCGCATCGCCTACAGCGTATATATAGGTGGCCACCCGTGCTGGAACGAACTGCTAGTCTGTGCTCCCGCGCTCTCTTATTGAAGCAGCGTCCCGTCAGTCCTAACTAGCAACCGCCACAGGACAGCGGTATCTTCGTACACCACATCTGTTGAACACTCAGTGGGGGAATCAACGTGCTGTTTGCCACACGACATGCGCTTACTTTGGTGCAACATTGGCCAACTTGCAAACACTGGCAAACTTTGGCCAACTTGCGCGGAGCGGAACAAACCGTTCTTGCCCCGTAACGGTTGGCAACTTTCTTCACATTGTGTGACGCGCGATAAATGTAGGCATAGGCGTATCTAACGGGGGGAGCAAAGGGGGCGCTAGCCCCCTCCGCCCCCCACTTTCGACAGTGGTCATTGTCGGCTGCAGACTGGGAAACAGGTGATGCCATGTTTTACTTGAACGCACCAATAACGTAATTATGTCATAAAACTAGTCCTACGATTCTGCTGTGACGACTGTCCTCCGTGTGTAATGACCACGCATTGTAGACTCTCTGCGGTGCGGGCTGCCTATTCCACGCTTGCGCGCCTTGCGCTCGAGCATTGCAGAGGAGGCTACTGCTCAGCAGGGGCTCTGTCATGATATTATTTTGTTCTGCCTGGCCTAAAATTTAAGTAATCGGCGACGCAAATACGGCTGGGAACCAGTAAACGTTTTATAGCCCGATCAAACGCTCTCCGTTTTCAGGAAATTCAGTTTATTCCTTTGAAAACGAATACCTTCGTCACTGCTCCATATCCAAGCTGCTGTGAGTTGATGAGTGTGCAGAAGTGTCGCATATTTTAGTTGCGCCGAGCCAGGACAGCTAAAAGAGATTCCCACTTTTGTCTCCGATTAGCCCGCTTCACTTTGGTTATCATATGGTAGCCTGCAGCGATAGCGGCGGCTTGTAACAAGGCAGTGGACTCGAGCACATTGAGAAGCCCAGCTTCCAAGCTTGCGCCGAAACTTGATCTACCTCACCAGGGAAGTGATTAGCGTCCACGGTTTTCTGGACAAAGAAAGCTGCCACCTGCAGAGGATTGTGTCTGTTCCTAATAACGTTTATTTCTCTCTCTACCTCTCTTTCAACAAGGATGAGTTCACCGAGAGTTGTATATGCGCAAAAACAGCTCAACATCGTTATATTACAATTGAAAGTATCCATTACGCACGCATGAATCCATCTCGCCCGCTGCTATAAGTAGCCGCCGCCAATGCGATTGGCGGGCAGCGTTCTTGAATTACGTTCGGAATGCGACACTGTCTGGCTATTGAAAAAAAAAATTGTTATTGTTCGGCATGGTAATGCGCTGCTTATTGTGCACACTTCATTTTAACGCCGCGAGTTTTCGCAGACTTGTGACGTCGCGTAACAAGGAGGCGATTTTATGGCACACCGAAAATTTTTAACGAATAGCGAACAACCAATGACCAACAATACGCCATATTGAAAATAGTTTATTATTTTTTTTACGTAGTCATGCGTAAGTGCTAATTACGCGGTGAACCACTTACGCGCCATTTGTTGCGCCGTGTTACGAACAGCTGCTGTTACCATGACCCAGAAGATTTCGATCAATCATTAAACAGCTAACGACCTACACGGAAGGAAAAAAATGTGGGGTGGTTTAACGTTGTAATCGCCAAAGAAAATTTGACCTTACACAGTTTAAGTAGGCTATTTATTTGGAGCAGCCGGAGGGGAGCAGTAAAGAGCCACTTCGCTTTCCCTTTCACCCCCCACCCAAGCTGGGAAAAGTAGGAGGGTAAGGAACGACACCTAGCATATAAATTTGTAGTTATTTATAATCTTATAGTATACAGAACCAGCTCAATGTGGTTTCTATGAACATTAATCGTCTGAACTTGTTCTTTTTCTTTAGAAAGACTTTATATTAGAGGGCTCTAACAGTAAAGAAATTGGCACTCGGCTTATTGTGAAGACTCCTGCGAAGTACCTTGCTTTGTCAGCCACATGTCTTGTTTAATAAGTGAGAATTTAAGGTATTAGAATGATAGCAGGTTCTTCATACTCACCGTATTAACAACGCCAAACTGAGACTGTGAAGCTTGAAGATGGAATGCTCAGATGAAGAATAGGTTAAGTGTGGCTTTACTTTTTATACTTGACGGTAATATTTCCAAAATGTTATTAAACACTGCTGTGTTGTCGCGGTACAGGGCGGCCCAGCATGCACGATCTATTTGTGCGGATCCTTCCTTGATTTCAGACAGCAGTTTTGAAAAGCAAATCATCCAATCATCTATATGAAAATGAAAAAGTCACGTCATATTCAGAGGAAATGTATTTCTGTCTCTCTCTCTCTCTCTCTCTCTCTCTATATATATATATATATATATAGATATATATATAATATATATATATATATATATATATATATATATACGGAAGACAGAGTGGCACGCCAGACACCCCCCCCCCCCCCACCACCACTCACGAATGAGTTGATACACCATTGAACGTAGGGCATTACATGCACTCGTCTTTTTTTTTCCGTACTGGATGGCTATGTTTCCCATTCCCTTTCAGAATCTGAAGGACTCGTTCACATCGGAACGGTAGCCGGCATTGTTCAAGCGTTCCTCCTGGAGAGAGAGAGAGAGAGAGATAAACTTTATTTACAATAAAAAAAAATTCTTTTGGGGGGAACCCTAGTCGAGGGCCCCACTGGCCTTGGCCGCCCGTTCAACCTGGTCGATCAGCGCTTGCTGATCGGCCAGGTCTGAGCTGGACAGTCGCGCCTCCCACTGCTCCAACGTGTGTGTTGGTATCGTGCCTGTGTGTGTCAGGTGTGGGGGTGTTTAGAGCAGCCCCAGGTAATGTGGTAGAGTGTAGGGCTTCCTCCGCACCAGGGGCAGGAACTTCGATAGCACGTAGGGAACATGGCGTGTAATCTCTTTAAGTGGGGATAAACCCCAGTTTGAATTTTTCTCCAATTTATTGCCTCCTCTCCTGTTAGGCCTTCTGACACCTACAGCCCCACAATCGCAAAAGACCTGCTTGCCCATCAGCGTTTTACCCGACAAGTATACGCCCCTCCTCCTGGAGTGCGAGGCTTTCTTCAACCTTTTCTCCAGTGCCGAGCGACAACACAAAGACACGATTGCCCTTTTTGTGAGCTTGAAATGTGCACTTTCATGTGGCAACAAAGCCTTGCTAGCTCTTGGTGTGTTCATCCAGCATGCATGGTAGCGCGTAAGAAAATAGATGCAAATGTGCGATTTTAAGGTCACTGGAAGCCAGGAAAAACTTATCACTAATAGCTGAAACCTGGCGGTCAAAAACAGTACTACTGTGGGCATTAACGAACACTAAGCAGTCGTCGAGATATCCAAGTACTCGCACCACACCAAGTGAAGAAATAGATGTGTCAAGTCAACGATCAAGAGAGGCTAGAAACATTTTCGCTTAACACCGGGGCGACCAAAGCGCCTATACCAATCCCTTTCTTCTGAACATAGTACATACGATCGTGGCTTATAACGGTGGCGTTTAAGTAGACGTCCAAAAGCTCTAAAAATGTTCAGTACTCACACCTGCCTCGTTCCGAAAAGCAACCTCGCCGTTGTGCTCAATACACTCTTTCACCGCACAGTAAAGTTCGTTATGTTCTCAAGAATCAAATAGTTCAACATCCACGGAAAAGGCTTTTGTGTCAGCAGGCGGAACGTCCTGTAAAAGGATTTTATGTCTTGATTAAATTTGTCCTGAGCTTGACATCTTTAATCTGGGCTGCTGGCGGTTTAGGCGACATATCCCAGAATAAGACGGATCATATCTCTTCTGTGCTAGCTGGGAAGTGAGATATACTATTTTCGCGTACAGTCGCAATCTTTCGAGAGTGAAGACGGGAGCGCGCGGCTTTCCAAGCTCCCAGCGCAGTTGAGCGGCGGCAGCGAGAAGCATTGCTCGTGCGCAGTGCGTCCAGCGTGCGAGAATTCTGCCGTCGCGCGCATTGCGTCAGGCAAGCAAGTGCGTGTCGTCTGCTGCACGCGTACTGCAGTAGGGAAGCCATGTGCTTCGAAGTGGTAACAGTGTTGAACCTTCCACTCGATCCACTAATAAACTTGAAAATATGGCCTGCTGGCATTCTCAAGGTCATCGTTGACCTGTTGATAGGCGCTCTCACCGACGTGCCTTCCAGCATGACGTGGCGCCGGTGTAAGAAGTTGTAAAAGAGCTCATAGAAAATCGTAGGATCGCTTTGCTCTTCTGGTCAGCACGAACATTTGTGAAAATGTGTGGGAGTATACATAAAAGGAGCGATGGTGCGACACCCTGTTTACGCGGCGATTGCGGACGAGGCGTTCGTGAAGAGTGGGAGAATTTTCAAGCGCATCGTAACTTTGTGCCAGCGCTGTAGTCGTCACTGCCCTGTAGAATGGCAGCAGTGCTTTTACGAAGCTGGACATGACAAAATGCTAACATAATAGGAAACGAAATTATTCCAGTGTATACTTCCTTAAACGTGTCAATCTTCTGTGAAACGTGCACCAAATAACACTTCGGATGTCTGTGTTTCTTTGCCTGTTCGTTGTACGCGTGCAATAACAGGAGAAAGAAAAAGACGAAAACTAGGTAACCCGCAGAGCGTAAGAAGCATACGTTTGAATTGAAAGCATCGAAATTTTTGTAGCTGTTCATAATGCGGTCACCGCCAAGGGGCGAAAAAAGCTAGCAGACGACACTCAGGCACTCCGGTGACGTGATGCGCGCACATACTGTGACGTGTCACCTAACGACGCTAGTAGTAAAGCCTGTGTTCACTTTCAAAAAGAATGCGACTGTACTTGAAAGAACGATCACACTCAAAGAACAATCACGCTCGCGCACACTAAACTTCCAGCCTCATTTTTTTTCTTTTAATGATCAGATATTATTACGCGCCTTTTGAGTCATAAAACGTCAGTCATAAAAGCAGTAATATGTTTTTAAATCGATGAATTCTGTTTAATACCGTGCGTTAGGAGATTATCGACCTTTTGTTTGACAGTCAGAACTGTTCCTTCGACGAATTTGACGACAGATGACCTCCTCATAACCTGTCGATTGTGTTCGTCATGCGTCCTCCAGTGCCAATTTTGGTATATAAAAGGTTAAGGACACGACCACGAAAGCGCCTACACGTAGGCGCCTGGATGGACGGACGGAGAAGCGGTAAGTGCCTTTGGTTCGCTAAGAAAAACTTCACATTTAAGACATACGCCGATTCTGGTGGCGAGGTTGACCTGACAGACAGCATGCGAGCGGCAAGCGGGATTCTGCACTTCTGCAAGCCGTTGATGCCCTGCTGCGCTACGCGGGCGCACATTCGAAAAAACAGGCGTTGGCTGCACTGTCGGCGTAAGAGCAAGACATAACACCAACTCTCATCAAGAAACGTCAGACGAAGCTGACCGACTTCTTCAAGGTAGCACGAACCAGACCACTCTGAACAAAAGCTTACTTGAGCATGCATTATTTTGAGACCGCGAGTCGCTACTAATGAAACACTAACACCAGAAACGAACTGGGAAGCTATGGTGTTTTAAATTTAACTTTTTAAATACCAAAACCTGGATTAAAAAAAAATTGCATTATAACTGCATTATAACAGTGTTTCCTTTTTGTTGCTGCAAGCATCACACCGAGGCATGACTGTATTGCCTTTATGCAAGTGTGTTCATTTCGATTATTAAATGGCGGGCACTCCAGAAGAATAAACGACGATGGTGATGATCATCATGGTGAGGTTTTTGCTAGTAGTCTTCCTTTCACTGAAAACAAAAAAATTCGCCGACGCCACTTCTAACGCAACATTGCAGCCTCGGCTGGACGGCCATGCCAAATATGACACTCATGACAGACAAGGCAAAGTGAAAAGATAAATCCACCTGGCGCCAGTCATTCCCGCCCATAAATGATAAAATGCTACAGCTAACTATAGGTATCTCAAGGTACCTCGAAGCACAGTTCCACAGAGCAGTTCTCTACTTGCCGCCTTCTCATTCAAGCACATAAGGCACCCTCTTTTACGTAAACTATGTTGAGTGTGACGGCAAAGCGTAGTGGGCAGAGTGATGCGGCGTGCCACATACTTTTGTTGTAGCCGGTAATTACGAAGGCGACGAGCTCTCCCGGTTCGTAGTACTGTGTCGGGTTGATGTACATCTGCACGTTGAAGGGAACAGTCGTCTCGTACGAACGCAGGTCGCTGCCGCACACGGTCAGGTGGTTACGACCGCCTTCCCCCGTGAACTGAAAAACACCGCAGCAGGCAGTGTTACACTTCGGCACTCGTTACGTTATATAGTAACGCAAGCAAGGAAGACACCAACGCATATGCTTAATTATTGCATGCTGACGAGCTAGGTGTCGATCTACAATATTGACGAAACACAGCGCCTCAACAAAAGACACGTTCACGATCACGAAGAAACGAGAGCGCTGCCACACGAATATTCGACGCCCACATGACGAAACACTCACACAGAAGCACTGCCTTTGTTCATCTGCGCTTGAATGCGACCTTTGCTCAAGACCACCGCTTCAGTGATAGCATAAGGTGCTTCTATATGCAACTTCCAAACACTCGCGCACGTGTGCTTCAGTGCATGCTAAATAATCATATCTCGTAAATAAACATGGAGTTCCCACTGCAGTGCTCGTGATAAGTATATCGAGGTTGTGGGATGTCGACTCTACAGAAGCACGAATGCCAACATAAAAAACGAACAAACTGTTTATCAGTTAAGCAGAGCAGCAGGCGAGCGTACCGACGCTACGCGCGTCTGGGTAGCGAAACCAATAATCTTCCAAGCGGGGCAGCTTGTTCTAACACGAAGTGTTCTATGCCGGGGTCCACCAACACTTAGTGACGTGTTTCTCTCACGGATATCGCGTTAATCAAATGGACACTGACGAATCAGAAAGAAAAACTGTAAGAAAAAGTTCCCTCGGCGGGAATCGAACCTACTACTTCTTGACCCGCGAAGAAAATCGCCCGGCGCTCTACCGACTAAGCTACCGTGGCTGTTGCACTGGTTGCGCGTAACTTCACAAACGCAGCTTATATGTCTCTCACACATTCTCTCTCGCACGGTGCTCTCTGTTGGCGGAGCTAAGGTCCCTAGATAAAACAAGGGACCTTAGGCGGAGCTAGGCGGTGCCGCCGTCTGTGAGCGGTGAAATGAAGTAATGCGGCATGACACTTACTAGCGCCGATAAAGAATGATTCATCTACAACACAATTAAAGCATGGCCTCCGAGATTGCGCGCCGGCGCGCAATCTCGGAGGCCATGGTTAAAGCGTCTCGATACCAGCTAAAAGATTACACCATTTCCCGCTAAAGGGGACCATGAGGCGATGCGAAGCCGGAAAACTTGCACGATCGCGTTCCGTTGGCGTTCTTTGGGCATGCTACCGACCTCGCGTCGTGGAACGCGAAGAGGAACGCTACGCGCGTCTTGTCTTCCCTCTAGCGTGGCCGTTAATTCTCACAGGGCGAGTGGGGAACGCATTCGGCAGGCGTGCGAGAGGGGGGAAGCGTAGGAGAGGAAAGAGAGGGGGAGGGGACGCACATGCGCTGGTGCTCATCGCGGCGTTGCGCAGAAGAGAATTTCGGCATGTCTAGCCAATGGTCTAGACTGCGTTTCAGAGGAAGAGTGGAAAGCGGGAGGGGAGAGGGAAAGTGGAGAGGTGGAGGGGAGAGGGGAAGTGGAGAGGGTATGCGCATGCGCAGTAAGGGTGGTCACGCCGCACACCACCACCACCACCGGATTGAACTCCGCCATAAGATACTTCGCATCTAAAACACTGGCCGCGCTAGCAAAGGGGAGTCGCCCTAGGCGCATTTACGTTCTTTGCCTTTCGCTTCGTGTTTGCGTGTGACGGCTCGTTGTCGGAGTAGTGCAGTTTCACCGTGCACCAACGGTGTTTCGCGGCCGACTGCTTCAATTACGACAGCACCAGGGACGTAGGCAGAACTTTTTTTCGGGGGGGAGGGGGTCGTCTAGTGTCATGTTGGGTTCTGTATACCATGGGACAAAAATTTTCGGGGGGGGGGGGGGGCACGGGCCCGGTGTGCTACCCCCTGTCTACGTCACTGGACAGCACCGACTAATAAAACTGCTGCAGTAAGCGCTGCAGAAAGGCAACGATAGGGAGCCTTCATGTGTGCGCGCCCCCTGGAGGGGGCGCGCACACATGAAGGCTCCCTAGGCAACGATGTCGACGAGCGAATGCCGTGACTTGGTGGAGCGAGACAGAGGCCAGCGGAACGTGGAACGCCTGCGCGCATTCGCGGCTCAAGCTGCGAGCCTCTGCTTCCCGTGTGCTGAAGGGAAGTGTGGTAGTGCATGCATGCGAACAGGCGTGGGTTACCCTACTACTCGGGAGCGCAGACCGTGCCGTTTCGCCCCTTAATTGCCGACGCTTTGAAGAAGTGCGTGTCGAGTACCAGTGTTTATTATGTGCTTGTTTATACCATATTTGCGCGGTATTCATGATATGCTGTGTCCAGGTATATGTTAAAAACTTCAGCTACCACGGCGGTTAAATCATGGTCATGGGCGTTAGTAGTCGCGATGGAGATGTGCCACTGTAGGCGTCAACATGGGTGCATCTACGACAAACGGCGCTATACTTGCCAAACAGCAATCCCAGATGAAAATGTTTCTGCTGGTTTCTACTGGTTTCTATTGCTTTCTATTGGTTTCAACTGGTCCCAGTTGGTAATCAACTGGTCGGCTACTGGTTTCTAATGGTCCCAACAGGAAGTTACTGGTCTTGAACTGATACTGTACTGGTTCCAGTAGAACGCTACTGGTCTTGAACTGGGATCAAACTGGTTCCAGTATGAGGCCACTGGTCTTGAACTGATCCCAGTAGGAACTGGTTCCAGTTGGGACTGCAAGACTACTGGTTGGAACTGGGATTGTGCTGGTTTCAGTTGAAGATGCTTATTTGGGAAAGTGCAGCACTATGAGTGATCGCGGTGCGCACTGGTGCATTTGTATTTAAATATCCAATAGTGGGCGTTAATAAAATATTTGAGGACGTTCTTTCACTTACATACATTACGCGAGAACAGAATTTAATCCACGGCCAAATGATCGAGATTAATACATTTTTTGGAAATGTGCACCGCGGTGCACATTTCCTGCGCTACGTGTGGTTATATGTGTGCCTATTTTGGTCCTGGTCCTCGCGCTGTTTCCCTCTACGATATGTTCAACCAACTAGCCGACAAGTTCACCCTTCAAGGTTGCAAAGCTTTTATCTCTGTCTTTCGTTCCTTTCTATGTCTGTCTTTCTCTTTCTTTCTATCCCTTCATTTCCGTCTCTCTCTCTCTCCGTACACGTTCTTTCGGCCATCCGAGTTATTGCATCCCACGCGGGAGAAATTGCCGCCGCGGGAGAGCGCGCGCCGGGCCAACGCCTCCTCTAGAAATATGCATGCCGCGTGAACCAAAAACCTCCTGCCCTACCCTTTCCCTCCTTCATCGTTTCTAATGAGGGCAGTAGGTGGCGATCCTTGCGGAGGCCGCTTACAACACACATTTGCGCATGCGCATATTACCCCCCTCGACGTCACACCACGTCAGCCCCATTGAAAACAATAGGGGAGAACGTGGCGCCATCTCTCGACAAGCGACCACAACTCAAGGCAGGACGGCTACAATGGGATAGCCAGCGACGCCGCAGGCATGTTTCTAGAGGGAGGCGTTGGCCGTGCGCCCGTGTTAGGGAGGTGAAGACGACAAAGAGAGCGCGCGCCGGCATGATGATGATGGTTTATCGCAACACCAGACAAACTGCGGCAAGCTAAAACAGCTTCGCTGTTAAGAAATAAATAATATTAATAAATATATCAAGTGAGTCTTTTTAGCCTCATACTAATCTTTAGCAATGGTTCGATCAAGGCTGCCCGTAATGTGATGCGATTTCGCTTGTACTCATACCTATTATGAAGAACAGAGACTGACGGCATAGCTGCCTTCTTCTATGTTTAATGCCACACTAATCCTAATGATGACCGTAGGCTCGCGATTCGCTACCGCCATCGTCTTCTGTTTGCAATACCTTCCCAGCCCCCCAACATAAAAGCGAAAAAGAAACACACCACCTCCCACTAAAGGGGACCATGAGGCGAGCGAAGCAGCGTTTCGGCATGTCGAGCCCGCGTTTCAGACGGGGAGGGGAAGAGGTAAGTCGAGGGTGAGATGGGGAGTAGAGAGGGAAAGTGGAGAGGGTGTGGAGAGGGGGAAAGGGGGAGTGGAGAGGGAGAGTGTAGAGGGGTGGAGAGGGAGAAACGGAGAGGAGGAGTGGAGAGGGGGGAAATGGGGAGCGGAGAGGGGTAGTGGAGAGGGGGTTTGCGCATGCGCAGTAAAGGTGGTCACGCTACACACCCCCACCACCGGATTGAACTCCACCATAAGATGCTTCACATCTAAAAAAGATGGCGCAACACAAGACAGCACTTCCGAGCCGCCAGCCTGACTTGGCGGTCGTTCGAATTAATGTCACAGACCATATACTGCGCTGTCGTATCGTTCGCTAGTTGTAAATATGGGGATTCGCGAAACACTCAACGTCTGGCCCTGATTACTACTTAGCCCTCGCAGATTAGTCGCTCACGCACAATGTCGATCCTTAAGTTTGACGTATAATCTCAACTGGGTAATTCCACGTAAGATCGAACAATCGATGGCTGGTCGACCTCTCAAATTTATTTCAAAATTTTATATATTGTGACGATGGAAAGCGTTTATTTACAAGATGGGAAAATGCAGAGGTGTAGCTCGGCCAAGAGTCAACGGCGTCGCTCGCGAGCCAGTCCAGCCTCGTTCTCCTCTTCGTCGAATCTTCGCTCGCGCGTTTCACTTCCCGGTTCGCAGACGATGCCCTCTGGGCGAGTCACTCAGATGGTTGATGGTAGCACGGTTTAAGGCGCGCAACGTGTGCCAGCTGTGTTTTGCTAGAGCGGCGACCATTGCTTGTGACGCTTGAGATTACGTACGTGACGTCGCTGAGGCGGTCAAGAATGACGAATGGACCTGAATAGTGGGCCAAGAACTTCTGGCACAAACCACGTCTGCGGACTGGTGTCCATAACCACACAAGATCGCCCTTAGTATAAGATACGGAGCGATGGCAGGCGTCGTAACGTTTCTTAGAACGCTGTTGGGATGCCAAAGTTCGAAGGCGTGCGATGCGACGGGCTTCTTCTGCGCGGCAGAGCGTCTCGGCTACCGAGGTTTCCACGTCTAGCGTGAAAGGTAGTATAGTGTCGAGACAACATCGTGGGGAACGAGCGTACAACAGGTAAAATGCAGAGTAACCTGTAGTCTCATGCTTCGCGGTATTGTACGCGTATGTGATGTAAGGTAGCACTTCGTCCCAGTTTTTGTGCTTGGAATCGACATAAATAGACAGCATGTTCGTGAGAGTCCGGTTCGTGCGCTCTACGAGGCCATTGGTCTGCGGGTGATATGGTGTGGCATGGCGGAAATGGCAGGCAGACAGACGCAGGATCTCTTCAACGACGTCGGCAACGAACTGTCGTCCGCGGTCGCTAATGACAACGCGTGGAGGACCATGGCGGAGAATTATAAAGCGAAGCATAAACTGCGACACGTGCATGGCCGTTGCAGCAGGTATTGCAGCAGTTTCTGCGTAGCGCGTCAGGTGGTCAACACAGACGACGATCCATCGATTGTTACTGCTCGATCGTGGAAACGGACCGAGAAGATCGACACCAACTGTCTCGAAGGGAGAGTTAGGAGGTGGCACAGGATGGAGAAGTCCTGGCGGTGTAGCCGTGGGACGCTTGTGTCGTTCGCATCCAGCAACGTATTTTTCCGTGTCGTGTCGCATCTTGGGCCAATAGAACCTTTGCTGGATTCGTTGAAGCGTTCTGGCGAAGCCCATGTGGCCGCAGGTTGCGTCGTCGTGTAAGGACTGAAAGACGTGAGCCCGTAAAGTGCGTGGAACAACTAGAAGCAGACGGGCGCCTTGTCCGGAATAATTCTTCTTGTAAAGGACGCCTTCATGAACCACGAAACTGGGTTTGCGTGTTCATTCGCGGAGGCGAACAGAGAATCTAGGGAGCGGTCCGCGTGTTGGGCTGTCCGGAAAGTCGCGAGGTCAGGGAACTCGGAGGTAATAGCGTCGATATACTGGTCGAAGTTGTCAGCGTCGCACTCAGTCGTCGGTAGAGGAAGGCGCGATAGGCAGTCGGCGTCTGCGTGCCGGTTACCGCTCTTGTAGCGTACAGTGAAGTCGAACTCCTGTAAGCGCAAAGCCCATCGCGCCAGTCGTCCAGATGGGTCTCGGAGGCCTACCAACCAGCATAGAGAATGATGGTCGGTGATTACCGAGAAGCGACGGCCGTAGATGTATGGGCGAAACTTGTGCACGGCGAAAACGACGGCGAGGCACTCCTGTTCTGTGACTGTGTAATTTTCGCTCTGCCTTGCTCAACGAACGACTCGCATAAGCTACCACGTGTTCAGCATTGTCATGGCGTTGAACGAGCACAGCACCAAGGCCGATTCCACTGGCATCTGTGTGAATTTCCGTTTCAGCAGAAGGATCGAAATGGCGTAGTACCGGTCCTGAAGTCAGTATGAACCGAAGCTGCTTAAAGGCTGCTTCGCAATCCGGTGTCCAGTGGAAAGGGACGTCCTTTTGCAGCAAGTCAGTCAGTGGTTGTGCTTTATCGGCGAAATTCGGGACAAAGCGGCGAAAGTAAGAACACAGGCCCAAGAAGCTTCGCAGCTCCCTGAGGGACTGCGGCTGCTTGAAGTTGCTGACAGCGGCGACTTTCTGCGGGTCCGGTCTCACGCCGTTTTTATCCACCAGGTGTCCCAGAACCAAGGTTTCACGTTCTCCAAAGCGACATTTTTTTGAGTTCAGTGTAAGCGCAGCTTCCTCCAGACAGGTTAGAACGAGGTCAAGGCGATGATTATGTTCTTCAAATGTTCGGCCAAAAATCACCACATCATCCAGGTAACACAGGCAGATTTCCCATTTGAGGCCCCGCAAAACGGTGTCCATATATCTTTCAAATGTGGCGGGGGCATTACACTAGCCGAATGGCATAACATTAAATTCAAACAGACCGTCGGGTGAAACAAAAGCCGTCTTTTCTTTGTCATCCGGATCCATGGGAATCTGCCAATACCCGGATCGCAAGTCCACCGATGAAAAATAGGACGCTGAATGCAGGCAGTCGATGACATCATCGATGCGTGGAAGCGGGTACACGTCCTTCTTGGTTATAGAGTTGAGACGTCGGTAGTCAACGCAGAACCTCCAGGACCCATCTTTTTTCTTGACCAAGATAACAGGCGCGGCCCAGGGACTTGACGATTCTTGGATTACGCCGGAGGTTAGCATCTCGCTGACTTGCTGTGAAATTACCTTGCGCTCTGACGCATAAACTCGATAAGGCTTCTGTCGGAGGGGGTGCGCAGATCCGGTGTCGATCTTGTGACGAGTGCGTGTGCTGGGCGCCTCAGGTCTATGCGACTTCTGTGCAAAATCAAATACTTTAGCGTGCCTGGCCAGCAGTGTAACCAACACTTTGCGCTTATGCGAGGGAATAGACTTGCTAACCATTTTATAAAATTCTTTTTCCGTGCCGGAGACATCAGCATAGTCTGAACTTGCCGCACTGCTGAGAGCTCCTATGCAGATACTGCACTGCCTTTCAAACATGGCAAGGCGCATTCCCTCTGGTAGTACAACAGACTCAGACGAGCAGTTCACTATCCATAATTTAGCTTTTCCCTCGGTAAGAGACACAACGCAGCGCGGCAGAAATACGTTTTTCTTCACGCAAGGTAAAAGCAACGGCTCAATCACAATGCCAGGAGAACTGAAACTCGAGTCGGCATTCGAAGCAGCAACGAGCACGCTGGCCGTAGACCATGCCGGTAGAATAGCGTCTTTATAACTACAACGAGGTTGTCATCTCTGCTACGCTGAGGCTGCTGGGCGAGGGCAGACAACAGAACCTCGCCTGCCCCGCAGTCCACAGTCGCACGGCACTCTTGCAAGAAGTCAATTCCAAGGATAACGTCATGCGTGGAATGAGCGAGCACTGCGAATTCTGCCTTGAACGCCTTGCCAGCAACACAGACTGACACAGTGCACACACCTACTCGACACAAAGCCGTGCCGCTCACTGCTCGAAAGGTAGCAGATTTATCCCAATAAAACATAACCTTGCGGCCAAGTCTTTCCTTGAAAACTAAACTCATTACAGAAACAGTTGCACCGGTGTCTACCAGAGCCATCGTGGGAATATCGTCAATGAGTACGTGAACCTTGTTATGAAGCATTGAAACTAAAGGAGGCATACTTGAGTGCAAAGCGGTACGTCCAGCGACCTCGCCTCCATCGGCCGCGCCGGCTAGTTTCCCGGTGGCGGAGATGTAAGCGGCGGCCGGGGTCGGGGGGATGGTGACCGTCGCTGGCGCGTAGTAGGTGGAGTCAAGCTCCTCACAGAGGCAGGCGAGTCGCTGCGGATGTTCGGCCGGTACCCGTGCTTCTGGGCAATTGAATCCGAAGGCCAGTAGGTGTAATCCGGCTGTTGGCTTCGCCGTGGAAGCATCGCTGGTCGGTCAGAAAACGTCGTGCGTGGGCGACGTCGCGATGGGCAAAACAGGGCGATATGTCTGCGAACGCCGCACTGGTAGCACACGGGGCGTTCCCTAGGCACACTGAATGCTGCGGCGTGATGAGGATACTCAGGGGACTGTTGCCACTCGGACACGAACGAAGGTGGTTGGCTGTCGTAGCTATAACTGCTGCGGGGCGCATAAGACGACTCGACGTTAGTAGGCGTTGGTGGCGGAGCCCTCAGCCGTGGACTGCGGTTGGAGTAGCTGCGCTCGTCGAAACTCGCAGCATTGATACTTGCGGACGGTGCACTACACTGCGGGTCTCCAGCTTGCATGGGAGCAGAGACATGGCGACGCAGTTCCTCCCGTACAATCTGACGAATGGTGGAGGAAAGGTCGGCAGGCAGGGAATTTTGGCAGACATCGACGGTGGCAACAGTCGTGACGTTGGCCAGACGTCCGAACTTCGATGTGATGCGACGAGTTTTAAGGGCCTCAAAGGTTCGGCAGTGGTTAATCACGTCGGCCACACATTCCAGGCTCTCCTTGCCAATGAGGAAGTGGTAGACGTCATCGGCGATGCCCTTGAGTATATGGCCCACTTTGTCTTCTTCCGTCATGTGGGCATCCACCGACTTGCACAACTTCAGGATCTCTTCAATGTAGGTTCTGCATGTCTCACCGGTGACTTGAGCCCTCTGCGACAACGTCTGCTCGGCGCGTTTCTTCTTCGTTGCTGGGTCTCCAAAGCATTTCTTAATCTCCTCTACAAATTGGTCCCAGGTTGTCAAAGTGTCTTCGTGGTTCTCAAACCAGACCAGCGCCGTGAAATCTAGGAAGAGCCCCACGTGAGACAGCTGGCTAGCCGCATTCCAACCATTCGATCGGCTCACCCGCTGATAGTGGCTTAGCCATTCGTCCACGTCATCGCCGGGTTTCCCTGTGAAGGTCCGCGGCTCCCTGTAGTGGTAGGGCGACGTCCTTGCGGATGGTTGCTGGTTGTCTCCGTCAGAGCTCATTTCTTGAGGTAGTGGTGCCAAGCCCGCTAGTCGACGGCTGCGGCGAAGCTCGTATTGTTGCGGTTCCGTCGTTAGGGGACGGTGTCTCTCCGGTATCACTTGGTAGTAGCTGGCTTACCCCGCACCTCCACCACAATTGTGACGATGGAAAGCGTTTATTTACAAGATGGGAAAATGCAGAGGTGTAGCTCGGCCAAGAGTCAACGGCGTCGCTCGCGAGCCAGTCCAGCCTCGTTCTCCTCTTCGTGGAATATTCGCTCGCGCGTTTCAGTATTATTGCCTGATGAGTGTAAAGAAGAGATCCGCAATTTGTTTTGCCGCCGAAAATTTTTTCGAAGCACAAGAAATCAATAATGACGAAGAGGTGGAGAGGAGCGCTCATCCGCTCTGCTGTTTTGGCCAACTTTCGTTATGAATTGCACAAAATATATTAAAGTTAGGTAGCTGAAATTTCTTTAACTAAATATATGCATGTTTTTGCTTCTGCTCAGATATTTTTAATTTTGATATGTAGTGTAGATGTTTTTATAAAAAACGTCACAATTGGTCCAGGAAACGTTATTTTCTTTACTTTGAAGGTCTTTATCTCGAAAAATCTTTGTGGCAGAGCGACAAAAATTGCGCATTACGTTCTTCGCATGCTTATCTACCACACTGCCTAATCTTATATTTATATAATTTTACAGTAAAGAGAGATGATCGGGCTAAGTTAAAGAAAACACCGGAGAATGAAAACTTCTGACGACAATTAAAAAAAAACCCATTTTTTATATTTCTTAAACTTTGTCCACTTATTCTCCTCCACATCAGCTTTCATAATCATTGAAAACATGTAGCATAATGTCGTTGCACTAATAGTTACGACCCCTCCAATGAGACCCTTAGGCAAGGATTGACAGTTCCGACTTCTTGCCCAGCAAGTGTATAAAATGCAGGCAGGATTGAATTGCTTTTTATTAAAAGGCCAGCAGGTACCGAAAAAGGTGTCGCTGGCACTGAAGACGTTAATTTTGAAATTATTTCGTCACTGCAGCGGCCACGAGCGCGGGGCTACCGAGCAGGCGCGCGCTCCCGAGATGCTCGTTGTAAGAGACGGCGCAGTGAGAGCTCGTTTTCCCGTCCTCAGACCGATAGAGTTCGAAACAGCAACGCTCTCCGGTGACTTGAACGCACGTGCACTGGAGCTTCGCTATTCTATCCGCCCTCTGTTCGCATCGCAGCTACGCGCTGATAACAAGGCGGAGATGGAAGCAAGATGAAAACTATAAGGGAGCTATGAGCGCTCGCTTCACGCACGCTGCTGCCAGAGAAACTGCGCTGCGCCAGTTGCGATCAGAAGAAAGCATTAACGTGGCGCTCCAGTGGCAAAGTAAAATACGGAATGTCAAAGGAAAGAAAAGCAAAACTATCGGTAACCGGATACGCTTGCCTATCTTAGATGTCGGCAGCAGACGGCCTGAAGAAGCCGCGTGTTCAGAGCGCTGTTCACACTTCATTCGGCGCGGATGGTTCTTGTGCTTTGCTCTTACTCTACTCCTCCTGTGCGTCTCATGGCGAGAAAGTATAGCTCGGAATGAGTGTATTGTGGAGACTCCCTTTTGAAGCACAAGAAGCTTAAAGGAGTACTGACACGAATTTTTAAAAAATTTCGGATTGTTGCTCTAAATAAAAATACTGGTGTCAAGAAACCTAAAACGACTATTGTGGTGCCTGGGAATGCATCGTATATATTTTAATTAGCGGCACCTTAAAAAGACAATTTGGGTTTAGATATCGAGGGGGTGGCTTCTCAGTGTCGTTTCATAGCAGTGTGACGTCACGGAGATACAGAAACTCGCGACGTACTAGCAGCAAATTCGTCATCTGCTCGTGGTGCACATAAACAACGATGAGTGAATTGTCGTCCTGTGACCCTGACAGTGATTTCTGCGATTTAGGCTGCATGCAGGACGCAGAACTCGCATACTCGGGGGAACTGTCTTGACTCGTCGGGATAATGTCCTTGCAGTGGAGCTGGCTTGCAGATGCTCAGCGACGAAAACTTCAAAGTCAAATTAAAATATTTTATACGTGTTCTCCGACTCCAGTGTGTGGACAGCGTTCACACTGCACACCAACGAAGCAAAAAATGTCCCATTTGCGATGTCTCAAAATCGTGTCAGTACTCCTTTAATTATTGCAAGGAAGCCAAAATTTCGCATACCGACCTAGGCATATACGCTTTGAAGAAATGTTTAACGACTGCCAGTGAGACGCACTATTTGTGCTACGCGTGCTTTTGCTACCACTGCAATGAAAGATCTTCACGGAACGCACAGTTTAACGATGACATTCTTATGCCCCCTGAAAAATAAATCGATGTCATTAACCAGATCACTGCGACTACGGGTGTACGTGCGTTCAAGTCACCCCAGAGGTGTTGCTGTTTCGAATTCAATCGGTCTGAGGACGCGAAAACGAGCCCTCACTGCGCCGTCTCTTGCAACGCGCGCCTGCTCGGTAGCCCCGCGCTCGTGGGCGCTGCAGTGACGAAATAATTTCAAAATTAACGTCTTCAGTGCCGGCGACAACTTTTTTGGTACCTGCTGGCCTTTTAATAAAAAGCAATTCAATGCTGCCTGCATTTTATACACTTGCTGGGCAAGAAGTCGGAATTGCCAATCCTTGCCTAAAGCCCGAACCATATAGAGCGTTTTTGCCGGCGTTTCCTGGCGTTGCGTCCCTCGGCGTCGTCGCATCAACGCCGTCAGAGAGGGCGGCAAACCATATGAAGAGCGTTAGCTCAGCGTCACACAGTGTGACCAGAGGGAATGAACCTGACACCTCGTAAAGCAGTGTACAGTTTCCGTCAATGGACAAACAAGATATATTCCTGATTATAGCTTTTATGTCTCATTAGCAGTTCTGTGGTGCAGAAAACGAGTCACAGTGACATAACGCCACCGAAAAGTCTATTTTTTTTTTGTTTGACTTGTAGCGCCAGCTATTGGCATTAAGAAGAAGCACAAACTTGTAATATATGGCCTCTGAGCTTGAAGCTGCCGTACATCTTTGAGGCCACGTATTCGGCCAATACACTCATTCCTGCTAAGCCTACCGATGAACTTGAGTACGGCACTCGGAAAGACTTCAAAGATATCACGATCGCTTTGCTGTCGAAGCTTCTAGGGAACAAGCTAAGTCAAATACAAGCATCAGTTGAGAACTTAAGGGCCACACAGTGCACGGCGACGACTTATTAGATCCGAGGCGGGCGGCAGCCATTTTGGCAGCAGCGACGACGCCGTTACGTAGCGGAAGTCGCTGCCAGCCGCACGCTGATTGGTTCTGCGTCCATAGAACTGCTTCCGGCGTCGACGCTGCCGCCCGTGATGTCTGGACCGTCCAGAGGTGGACGTTTCGGCCACCGTCACCGGTAGCGTCGACGTCGAGGGACGCCGGCGTACGAAACGCCGGGAAAACGCCGACAAAAACGCTCTATATGGTTCGGCCTTAAGGGTCTCATTGGAGGGGTCGTAACTATTAGTGCAACGACATTATGCAACATGTTTTCAATGATTATGAAAGCTGATGTGGAGGAGAATAAGTGGACAATGTTTAAGAAATATAAAAAATTGGGTTTTTTTTAATTGTCGTCAGAAGTTTTCATTGTCCGGTGTTTTCTTTAACTCAGCCCGATCATATCCCTTTACTGAAAAGTTATATAAATATAAGATTCGGCAGTGTGGTAGATAAGCATGCGAAGAACGTAATGCGCACTTTTTGTCGCTCTGCCACAAGGATTTTTCGAGATAAAGACCTTCAAAGTAAAGAAAATAACGTTCCCTGGGCCAACTTTGAGGTTTTTTATAAAAACATCTACACTACACATCAAAACTAAAAATATCTGAGCAGAAGCAAAAACATCCATATATTTAGTTAAAGAAATTTCAGCTACCTAACTTTAATATATTTTGTGCAATTCCAAACGACAGTTGGCCAAAACAGCAGAGCGGATGAGCGCTCCACTCCACCTCTTCGTCATTATTGATTTCCTGTGCTTCGAAAAAATTTTTGGCGGCAAAACAAATTGCGGATCTCTTCTTTCCACTCATCAGGCAATAATATATAAAATTTTGAAATAAATTTGAGAGGTCGACCAGCCATCGATTGTTCGATTTTACGTGGAATCACCCAACTACAGTTAGCAATGGTCTCAGTTCAGTTCATAGCCATGCTATTAAGTCAAAGCTATTGGGATGTTAGCGAGGATCCTTCTCTTCCACTGTCTGAAGCGATTTCTCATAGGAGCAGCTCTCGCGGCATGACCACGCTGCTTGCTTGCATGCGGCTCGTGCAGTCGGTGCCTCGCCCGTTCTTTCGTCTCTGTCGCGTGTGCAGCCACAAGGAGATGGCGCTATGTGTCCCGCTATCACGTGACGAGTGGAAGATCATGCGGGACGATGTTCTCTGGGACCAGCGAGTGTGTTCGTGTCTGTTCAGCTAACATGTAGCCGCGCGAGATCGCGTGCTTTAATCCTTAACTCATTAAACAGCTGTCGTTATCCGTCTGCTCGTTCGTGTGCTCTGTTCTCGACCACTACATGGGTACAGCGGCGGGATGCGTGGAAGTCAAGACAACGCAGTGAAGTGGGCACCGGACAAGTAGGCCTAACAAACGCCGGCACCGCAACACGGAACTTTGCAGCACCCATGGCAACGCCTGCAGTGCCCACAGCTCAGCCTGCAACGCCGCTAAACCCTTTCGTCGTCGAACTGCCGGAAAAGCTCGACTTTCGGCGACCCGAGGAGTGGAAGTGGTGGTTTACACGATGGGAAAGGTACCGCGTCATCTCAGGTTTGAAGAAACAAGACGACTCGTTTACGCGATGGGCCGTGAAGCAGAAGATGTCCTGGCGTCGCTCACTTTCTGACGCTGAGAAACTCAACTACGACGCGGTAACACGAGCGTTCGCGAAAAATTTCGTGACGCGGACGAACGTGACATATGAGCGGGCGAAGTTCAACAGCCGGAAGCAAGAAGCGCATGAGGCAGTCGACGCGTTCGTAGCCGAACTCTACAGACTAGCCGAAACCTGAGAGTACGGAGATCTGAAAGAAGAACTGATCCGCGATAGGCTCGTGGTCGTTCTCGCAGACACGCAACTAAGCGAGAAGCTGCAACTTAACGCCGAGCTAACTCTTGAAGCCGCCGTCACCGCAGCACGCAACTCAGAAACAATTAAGTAGCAGCAAAAAGATCTACGGCCGCAGCAACAGACGCCTGCGGCTATAGACGTCATGCGTGGATGTTGGAAGAGCAAAGGAAAGCCAAATCAGCGCCCTCAAAAAAAAAAACGCCAGGCCTGCGCTGAAACCGCAGCACAGTCACAGCGAAAGCTGGAAGAGCGGCGTTTCTAGAGCCCGTTAAGCTCTCTTGGGGCTACAATACAAGTACACTAGAAAGGTACCCACTGCGCCATAAATCACAATTTTTAAGAAGTTCGGAAGCACCTACTAAGCCATTATTCGTCATTCTGCGGAGAGCGAGGCACCAGCTACACGTCTGTAAGGCATTATGTGCACTTTGTTGACGCGACGACTGATGACGATGAAGAATTATGGCTCAGCCCTTTGTAATGGGTTGGAATCTTTAAACGGCCCACCAGTTATGTAATTTGCATTAGGTGACGCCCGGTCGCTATTTCCCTCTCCCGTCATGCTGTATAACATACGTTGACGTGGAAGAGAGACGGAGGGGGAGGGTGGGCGAAGAACATTACTGAGACCCCGAGGAAATGGATCATGCGCTTATGGGCTTCCTTGGCAACCAATACAAGTGCACTTGCGAGGAACCCACTACGCTATAAATCAATGTAATTTCACTGAGACCCCGAGGAAGTGGATCATGCGCTTATGGGCTTCCTTGGCAACCAATACAAGTGCACTTGCGAGGAACCGACTACGCTATAAATCATTGTAATTTTTGAGAAGTAGGGCAGCAGGCACTGTGCCATTTTTCGTCATTCTGCGGACAGCGTTGGTACCTGCTAAACGCATGTAAGGCATTATGCGCACTTTGTTGATGCTGTGCCTGATGAAGACGAAGAATTATGGCAGAGCCCTTTCTAATGGGTTCGAAGCATTGAACAACCTACTCATTGCGCAATTCGCATTGTGTGACGCCTCGTTACAGAATTCGCGTTGTGCGACGTTTGGTGCTTATTTTACTCTTCTACCACGCTATATTGCATATGCTAATGTGGTTCCTTCCCGACATGAAGCTGTATAGGACCTTTTTGCAAAGCAGTTTCAAGCACCGGCATGGCTCAGAGGTTGAATACTGGGCTCCCACGCAAAGGGCCCAGGTTCGAACCTCGTTCCATCCTGGAATTTTTTCTTATTTCGTTTTTTTTCTTATTTCGAGCGATACTGGTTACGGACACCGGCGGCGGCGGCGGCGGCGGCGGCGGACAACTACGGCGCCAAAAACGGCCGGTGAAGTGATCTCATAACAGCTTTCGCTGTAAAACACAGCGCGACCAAGCTGCACCGACGTGCAAGTGGTGCGGCTCAACAACGCACCCACCATCACGCACTATGTGCCTGGCGAACGGGAAAATATGCAGTGCCTGCAGCAAAAAGGGACACTTTACCGCTGTGTGCTTATCTGCCTCTCCAAGGAAGAAAAAGAGCACCCACCAAGCTGTTTTGGAAGAGGTTTACTTGAGTCATTTGACAGACCAACAGGCCTCTGCGCCGTGGAGGACTGACGTTACAGTAAATGGCTTGCCAATGAAGTTCAAAGTAGACACCGGAGCAGATGTTGCCGCTATACCTTGTGGGTATTGCCCTTCGCTCTGGCTTAAGGAAGACGATACGTAGCTCGAGCTCACGGCGGAACGGCGGCTGGCAGTCGAGCCCGGGACTCCGCCCAACAAAGGTGTATTTCCTTGCTCTGCCTCGGTGTTCTTTCTGAGGGCTTCAGCTGACCCTTGGCCCTGAGCCTACATTTGGCGCCCAACGTGGGGCCGGCTGGTAGTTCTCGGAGAGGGACACAGAGGTCCTCATGCGGCAGGCTTAGTTTTTTTTAATGCGAAGCATTTCTTAGCGAACTTCTGCGACTTTGAGCGTATCTATCTATCTATCTATCTATCTATCTATCTATCTATCTATCTATCTATCTATCTATCTATCTATCTATCTATCTATCTATCTATCTATCTATCTATCTATCTATCTATCTATCTATCTATCTATCTATCTATCTATCTATCTATCTATCTATCTATCTATCTATCTATCTATCTATCTATCTATCTATCTATCTATCTATCTATCTATCTATGTAGCCGCCTACGACTTTGAGCTCTCCTGGCCGTTTCGTTAATGGGATATATACCAAAATTGGTATGACACAACATGACCGTATTACGAACATAAATGCCAGGTCATAACATGAGAATCATAATATGTATGTCATGAACGACATGATTTACATGCCACTGTTTTGGTGCTCTGGCGCCCGTTTCGTTAGTTTGACTTATACCAAAATTGGTATGGCGTGACAATAGTGTATGACGAATGACAGGTCCTAACGTGCAAATCATGACACGCATATTACGCACAGCATGATTTACATTCCACGCTCATGGTGTGCTCGCGGCCGTTTCGCTAGCTTGATGTACACCAAAATTGGTATCGCGCGACGTGAATGTGTGACGAACACAAATAACAGGTGGTAACATGAAAATCATGACACACATGTCATGCACAGTATGACTTACGTGCCACGCTCATGGCGCGCTGGCGGCCGTTTTTCTTCGCGAGTCTTTTTCCTTTTTCTCGTTAGCGGTTGTGGTGTGTTTCAAGATCTTGTTCGCAGCCTCGTCTTGCGTTAGTACATCTAGCGCCGAAAAATGATGTCACTGCACGCTTGTGAGTAGACTATAGACGCTTAAACGAGACTACAGTTCGGGATGCCTATCCGTTTCCCTCGACTGAATCAATATTGTTACGGAGAGGAAGTGAAGGAAGACGAAGGGCTGAAGAGCCTGACTGGCGCGCGAGTGTGGCGGTCAGCCATCTTGACTCTTTTACTGATTCCTCTCTGTAAATACATATTTTATATACTCATACAACCCCGTATCATATTGGTGGAGGTGCTGGGTACTTCAGCAGGCAACGGAGCTCCGCAGCGGACGTCGCATCGCCCTCCCAACCATGGCTAACGTTGAGCCTCCTGCATCAACGTCGCTGTCTCCACCAACGTCGCCATCACCACCACTTGTTTTTGTACCACCTAAAGATCCCGGTACGTTCTGTGGGACCGATGGCGTCGACGTTGAAGACTGGTTGGCCATGTTTGAACGCGTGAGTGTACCGAACAGATGGGATCCCACACTTCAGCTGGCCAACGTGTTATTTTGCTTGAGGGGCACTGCGAAGGTATGGTACGAAAACAACGAAGAAGAACTCACTAGCTGGGACCAATGCAAAGAAAAGTTGCGAGAGGTATTTGGCAAACCCGCCGGCCGTAAGATCGCCGCCAAAAAGGAACTGGCCTGCCGTGCTCAATCCTCCACGGAATCGTACCTCTCCTATATTCAGGACGTGCTCGCTCTCTGCCGAAAGGCCGACAGTGACATGACGGAAAGTGAAAAGGTCGGGCATGTGCTGAAGGGGATCGCCGACGATGCATTCAACCTCCTGATGTGCAAGGGCTGTTCGACCGTGGATGCGATCATCAAGGAGTGTCGTCAGTTCGAGCAAGCAAAAAGCCGCCGCATTCTGCAACCGTTCGCCAGACTTCCAAACACCGCTGCCACGTCGACGTGTGAAGAGCAGTCAACACCGCAGCATCCTTCGCCGCCGGAAGACCTGACACGAATTGTTCGTTGTGAACTGGAAGCGATGGCGCCCTCAGCATTCTATTCGCGCAGCACCGATGCCACCCCTGTTACCGTTCCTCTCGTTCAAGCCATCGTTCGTCAGGAGCTGGAAAATATCGGAGTGCATTCTGTGTGTTCTGTCGCCACGCCCAGAATCAGCGAACGCCTTTCTGCCACGTCCTCCTCAAACCGACGATTCTCTCCACGTTCTCGCAACCCGGCTGAGTGGCGAACTGCAGATGACCGCCCAATATGTTTCACCTGCCACCGCGCTGGACATATTGCCCGCTACTGCCGCAGCACATGGTCCTCGACCCCTCGTGCAACGACCAATATGACCCGTTTTGACAGTAATGCCCACCATTTTTCACCCGCTCCCGAGTCCAACGCCGCTGACAATGCCGCTAAGAACACTTGGTACAGCCGCTCGCCTTCGCCACGTGGACACCAATCTCGTTCGCCGCAAACACGTCGCCCATCGTCCCGTTCGCCACAGCCACGACACCTATCGTCCCCCGTGGCTTTCGGCCGCACCATTTCGGAAAACTAAGAAATGCAGCCCCCGGAGGTGGTGCTGCATTGACGACTACGGCAGCAAATCCTCTCTCTGTACCCACCAGACGAAGTGTCATCGACGTTAAAGTAGACGGCGTACCTGTTCAAGCACTTGTCGACACGGGAGCGAACCTATCTGTAATGAGTTCACGGCTACGCACACGTTTAAAGAAAGTCCTCACACCAGCAGCTACACAAGTGCTCCGTGTGGCCGATGGCGGCACGCCAATCGTTCTTGGTATGTGTACTGCCCGCTTAAGTATAGTCGACCAACCTACTTCAGTCATCTTCGCCGTGATTGACCGCTGCCCTTACGACGTTATCCTTGGACTGGACTTTTTGTCAAATCACTCTGCTCTCATCGATTGCGCTACCGGCGTCCTTCAGCTAGAACTGCCTCAGCTCGTCGCTGCTTCCAACACTACCCCACCGCGACTGTGCTCTCTTCAAGACGTGCGTCTCTCACCTCAGGCAGCCACCTACGTCGTTCTGACAGCAGAGCCGCAGGTTCCCGACGGTGAATATGTCCTCTCTCCCCTCGTTGACATTCTTTTGAGCCGGAACGTTGCCGTTCCGCATACACTCGTCACTGTCACCGACAACCGTACCTCGCTACCACTTCTAAATTTCAGCTTGTGCCCTCAAGTACTTCCTCGTGGCATGTTCTTGGCCAACATATCTGATGCTGACGAATTTGAAATTGCAGCTCTCAGCGCCGAGACTGATTTACTTGCGCCTACTGCGACTCACAGCTCATCTTCTTTGCCGGCTGATTTTTCGAAGATGATTGCCCCGGACCTCAACCCTGCACAGGCCAATGATATCCGTCGCCTCCTCGCGTCGTACAGTGACATTTTTGATCTTGACGACAGACCTCTAGGGCAAACGTCCGTCGTTCAGCACCGTATAAACACCGGTGACGCAAGTCCTATTCGTCGGCGCCCCTATCGTGTCTCCCACACTGAGCGCAGAGTGATCCAAACGGAAGTCGAGAAAATGCTTAGCAAAGGTGTCATCGAACCGTCAGACAGTCCTTGGGCCTCCCCTGTCGTCCTTGTAAAGAAAAAAGATGGTAGCTGGCGCTTCTGCGTTGACTATCGCCACTTAAACAAGATCACCCGCAAAGACGTATACCCGCTACCACGCATCGATGACGCGTTGGACTGTCTGCACGGAGCTACATACTTCTCCTCTATTGATCTTCGGTCCGGCTACTGGCAGATTTCTGTCGATGCAATGGACCGCGAGAAGACTGCCTTCGTAACACCTGATGGCTTATACCAGTTCAAGGTCATGCCCTTTGGCCTATGCAATGCTCCTGCGACATTCGAACGGATGATGGACTCTCTGTTGCGAGGTTACAAGTGGTCTACTTGTCTTTGTTACCTTGACGATGTGATTGTCTTTTCTTCCACCTTCGACAGCCACCTGACGCGTCTCTCTGCAATTCTCGCAGTCTTCAGAACAGCCGGACTTCAACTGAATTCCAAGAAATGCCAGTTTGGCCGCCGGGAGATTACCGTGCTGGGTCATCTTGTAAACGCTGACGGCGTCCAACCAGATCGTGAAAAGATCCGCGCTGTTCGCAGCTTTCCTGTGCCCCGCTCTACTTCTGACGTGCGGAGCTTCATCGGCCTATGCTCTTACTTTCGTCGTTTTGTGAAGAACTTCGCCGACATTGCTAGGCCACTAACAGATCTGCTGAAGAAAGACACCACATTCTCATGGGGCCCTGAGCAGGCTCAAGCGTTCACCGCTCTCATTGGCTTCCTGACTACTACCCCCGTACTTGCCCACTTTGATCCATCTGCTCCAACAGAAGTTCGCACCGACGCCAGCGGGCACGGTATCGGCGCAGTTCTCGCTCAACGGCAGCACAGTCAACAGTGCGTGATAGCTTACGCCAGTCGCCTGCTCTCTTCCCCCGAGAGAAATTATTCCATCACCGAAAGAGAGTGCTTGGCTTTAGTCTGGGCTGTCGCTAAGTTCCGGCCATACCTATTTGGCCGCATGTTCTCCGTCGTTACAGACCACCACGCTCTCTGCTGGCTCACTTCTCTGAAGGACCCGACCGGACGTCTTGGTCGATGGGCTTTGCGGCTACAGGAATTTTCGTTCACAGTCACCTACAAGTCTGGACGTTTGCACAAGGATGCAGACTGTCTTTCTCGTCATCCGGTGGATCCTCCTGACCCCGCTGCGCATGATCCGGACAGCTGCGTAATGGCTTTTACTGACGTGAGCGACATGCGCACCGAACAACGTCGGGATGAGTCATTGCGCACCATCATCGATGCCATCCAGTCTGGCAGCACCGACGCCGCATTCCGTATGTTCGTGTTGCATAACGGCATCCTCTACCGCCGCAACGTCAGCATTGAAGGCCCTGAGCTCCTGCTTGTCGTTCCTCGCCATCTACGGCCCGTCATACTTGAACAACTTCACGACGCACCGACGGCGGGACATCTCGGAGTTTCGCGCACATACGACCGCGTGCGACGTCGGTTCTTCTGGCCTGGGCTATACAGCTCCGTGCGTCGTTATGTTGCTACTTGCGACCTATGCCAACGCCGGAAAAGGCCTCCTCTGCCGCCTGCTGGATTTCTACAACCAATTGAAGTTCCCTCGGAACCATTCCATCGCGTCGGCCTTGACCTGCTTGGCCCTTTTCCGACGACGACTATGGGAAATAAGTGGATCGCGGTCGCTACAGATTATGCGACACGTTACGCCATCACGAAGGCCATGCCAACTAGTTGCGCCACTGACGTCGCGGATTTTCTTCTTCACGACGTCATCCTCCTCCACGGTGCACCCCGACAGCTGCTGACGGACCGTGGCCGCTCTTTCTTGTCCAGAGTTGTCGACGACCTACTTCGATCTTGTGCCACAGAGCACAAGCTGTCTACCGCCTACCATCCACAGACTAATGGACTTACTGAACGTCTTAACCGCACACTCACAGAGATGCTTTCCATGTACGTCTCTCAAGATCATCGCGACTGGGACGCCACGTTGGCCTATGTGACTTTTGCATATAATTCCTCTAGACATGACACCACGGGATTTTCACCTTTTTATCTTTTGTATGGTCGCCACCCTATATTGCCGTTTGACACCGTCTTACCTTCCGCGCCATCTGTTACCGTGTACGCTCACGACGCTATTTACCGGGCTCACATGGCTCGTCAAGTCGCCCGATCTCGTCTCGCCACGTCGCAGGAGATGCAGAAAGCCCGCTATGACCACCGGCATCGTAATATGAAGTTTGCCGCAGGTGATTGGGTGCTCCTTTGGTCACCATGTCGCCGTGTAGGGCTCTCCGAGAAACTACTGTCCCGCTACACAGGACCCTACCAAGTCTTGCGTCAAGTTAGCGACGTGAATTACGAGACTGCGCCGTTGCACTTCGATTCGTCAAGTACGCCACCTGTTGACATTGTGCATGTTTCGCGGATGAAGCCCTACTTCTCTCGCAATTCATCGCCGGACCTGCGCCGAGACGGCGCTACAACGCCCGGGGGTCCTGTTACGGAGAGGAAGTGAAGGAAGACGAAGGGCTGAAGAGCCTGACTGGCGCGCGAGTGTGGCGGTCAGCCATCTTGACTCTTTTACTGATTCCTCTCTCTAAATACATATTTTATATACTCATACGTATCATACGTATCAATATTTTCAAGCCTTGGTAGCGCACGAGTGTTTACAACACTCGATTGCTCTCGCGGTTTCCTCCAAATTGAGATGGAACCCAGCGACATCCCTAAGACCGCATTTACATGCTATAAAGGGCTCTTCGAGTTTGTCCGCATGCCATTCGGCTTGAAGAATTCCCCTAGCTACTTTCAACGCCTCATGGACATTGTTCTCGACGACACGCGGTATAAGTTCGCAATGGCATATATAGATGAAGTTGTCATCTTTTCGCGAAATTTCGAGGAACATTTAGAACATCTTTCCATCGTTCTTCAAAAGATGCAGAAAGCAGGACTCACTGTAAACCGTAAAAAGGTTCAGCTAGCGTCTACAGCGAACAAGCCTCTACAAGCCCCTACAGCGAACAAGTCATGGGCAACCTGAAGCAGGCCAAAAAACAGATGCTAGGACCCGGCCGGACCAAAATTCCAACAATCCGTTGTGCGTAACCCTGGCCTGGAATGGCCGAGTGTGTCAAGAAGAAGTTTATGTGATCGACAAGTTACACGATGCACTTCTCGGACGTCCAGCAATCAAATCATTTGATATTCTTCCAAGCCTCCTCGAAGTCACTGCGTCAACAAGCAAAGTCAGCGACCCTGCTGACATTCTCTGCCACTACCACAACTTGACTACAGGCCTGGACCTTCTCAACAGAATACAGGATAATGTTACTCCCCGATGCCAAGCCGACTGCTATTACGTATCCGCGGCGGGTACCCCTGCCCATGCTGCCCAGTGTCAAATTA
This sequence comes from Rhipicephalus sanguineus, assembly GCF_013339695.2. NCBI lineage: Eukaryota > Metazoa > Arthropoda > Arachnida > Ixodida > Ixodidae > Rhipicephalus > Rhipicephalus sanguineus. The sequence continues at coordinate 40,322,530 of NC_051178.1, forward strand.
AGTTGGAGAGAATGGAGAACCTTGGTGTCATTAGGAAGGTCGACGAGGCCACATAGTGGTGCGCACCTATGGAAGTCGCGAAAAAGAAAGGAGGCGAGCTTCGAATCTGCGTCGACTTCGGAGGGTTAAACAAGAACATTCTGCGGGAACGAGTTGTAATGCCCACCGTCGACAAATGTTTGGCCAGACTTGCCGGAGCTACATGGTTCAGCAAGCTTGATGCAAGGGCTGGTTATTGGCAAGCTCCGCTAGCACCCGAGTCCCAGAAGTAGACTACATTTCTGACGCCATTCGGCCGGTTTCAGTTCCTTCGATTGCCCTTTGGAATTTTGACAGCACCTGAGTTTTTCCAGAGAGAAATGCGAAGAGTTCTAGAAAGCATTGAAGGCCAAGCGTGTCTACAAGACGACATTATAGTGTTTCGTCCTTCAAGGGAAGAACATGACGCACGACTGCACAAAGTACTGCAGCGCCTGCAAGAAGCTGGCATCACCTTGAACGCAGAAAAAAGCGTACTACACCAGCCGTCAGTGAGATTTCTGGGACACATTGTGTCGGCGAATGGTATCAGTGTCGACCCTGAAAAGGTCAACGCACTGTGTCACCTAGCAGAGCGTACAGATGTAACAGAAGTGAGGTCCTTCTTGGGAATGGCCAACCACTTGGCCAAGTTTCTCCCGGGGCTCTCGCAGCTCACAAAACCGTTACGTGACCTGCTTCATAGTGACGCCGAATGGTGCTGGGACAAGCCACAGCAAGAAAGCTTCAACGCCGTCAAGAAAGCATTGACGACGACTGCAGTGCTTACTCACTACGACCCTTGTAGTCATCACACTGTGTCGGCGGATGCATCGTTGTACGGTCTTGGAGCAGTCCTCGTTCAAGAGACAGCGGGTCGGAGACTTCCAGTTGCCTATGCCTCAAGATCCCTCTCTGACACAGAGACGCAATATACGCAAATAGAGAAGAAGCACTGGCAGATGGGCCCGCAAGCATTTCCACTCCTGCCTGCTTGGTCTGCAGTTTCACATGGAAACTGATCACAAGCCACTAGTGCCATTGCTGTCATCAAGCCGCCTGGACGAACTTATTCCCCGTCCGCAACGGTTCCGTATGAGACTCCTCGAGTTCGATTGCACCATTGCCCACATCCCAGGCAGGGAAGTGCATACAGCCGATGTGCTCTCAACGAAACCGCACAAGGAAACGGACAACAACAGCCCAATGAGCCTCAGCAAGGCCATCGTAGAACATGAAGTTCTCACAATGGAACTTCTGCCTGCTTCCCACGATATGCTTGAAAATATAAAGGCAGCACAAGGAACGGTGCTGTTCTAGCAAGAACAAGGGACTACTGCACGACGCCATGGCCCAAAGAAGTGGCACTACCTCTGGACGTACAGAGGTATTCAGAAGTTGTCCATGAACTGACATAAAGCGAGCCGCATTGTAATTCCACCAAGCATGCAAAGTGTTGTGCTGGAACATTTGCATGCCGGTCATCAGGGCATTGGGAGATGTAGGGCTCGAGCCACACAATCAGTGTGGTGGCCAGGCATTCACCAGCACATCCAAAGTTATGTGTCAAGATGCCCTGTCTCTCAACAACACCGTAAACCACACGCCGAGCCCATGATACTCTCCCACTTCCTAAACACCCATGGGAAGCGATAGGAATCGATCTCATTGTGGATGGAGTTAACTACCTCGTAGTTGTGGACTATTACTCACGCTTCCTTGAACTCAAGAAGTTGAAGAGTACCACCACAGAGAACACAGCACAAGCACTGAGTCAGATCTTCACGCGCTTTGGGGCACCGGCTATCATATGATCAGACAATGGCCCTCAGTTTGCTTCGGCACAGTTTAAAGCGTTTGCCAAGCAATAGAAATCAATGAAGCCATAGCGCAGATAAGACAGGGACCACAGAAAGAGGACAGGACGTGCGCTGTGGTCCCTGTCTTATCCGCGCTATGGCTTCAATGAACGTAACGAACCAACTAGCCCAAAAGTCTGTCCTCTTAAATGGAAATCAAGTCACGTAACCAGCAGCCCCTACTTCCTCAGAGCAACGGCGCGGCAGAAAGAACAGTTCAGACTGCTAAACAACTGACAAGAAATCGCCAAACATCCACAAGGCTCTGCTCGCGCATAGAGACAGGCCAGGGAATGAAGGATTCACACTAGCGGAACTCCTCACGGGAAGGCGCCTAAGAACCGACGTGCCCGTGGCACCACACGTGCTGAGGCCACGGTGCAGCACCGTAGAATTTACGAGAAGAAACGAAGCCTACAAGGTCAAGCAGGGCCAGGGCTGGGCAAAGATACTTTGAAATTGTATCGCGATACGATACAAGATACTCAGGCAAGTAGTATTGGAGATACAGTTACAAGATACTGCTGCAAAAATTGTATCCGATACGATACTTGGCAATTGTATCTTAAGATACTTCGATACATTCTCAAATTTGTTATTATAGATCCATATAATGTAGCAGCAAACGCCTATGCACGAAAATGTCTGCTTCAAAATTTCTTAAGAGTGACATATTTTGTTTCACTTGAACGAAATGTCTGTTAGTATCTCAAAAGTTTTGCCCTTCTTGCTCAAAATACATTAGTTTCCTTCCAAAGTAACTTATTGGGGTTTGTTTCAGCTTCTTCACAGGACAATTCTTTGTACACTTCGCTGACAGTGGTACTTGCGTTTCACAGCTTGCCGACCACCTAGTAGTTTGCCATATAATCACACTAACTTCAATAAGAAGCCTTCTCACGAATGCGCAAGTATCTGTGTGGACTTTCACCTTGTCCGTAAAAGACAGGTTGCAGAATGCCGTATATCCGGACAGGCGTACAGCAGCAACAACGCTGCTAGCGACTTTTTTTTTTGGGGGGGGGGGGAGGGGCGCATGGTGTATATACTAGTGGTTTGAGCCATTTCGCTAGCGGCCCGGCCCGCACACATGGCCGTCTTCGTCTCATTTGTTTTTATTTTCTAAATAAGTATGTTCGTGAGCTGCACAGACATGACTGGTCTCAAGCATTCCTTTCGTGAGGAACATGTGGCCACCATGTGCTAAAACATAACCGTGGAACAAAAACTCTATATTTCAGAATCCGCGTCCAGATATCAGTCATTCTGTACATCCCTATCGATGTTTCTCGAATGCTGACTCCAAATCCCCTTCAGAAATGTGCTATATATGAGATATGGGAAAGGCTTCTTTTCAAACGTCATTTTGGTCAAACTCTCTCCCACCATCTTCACTGTCCCGTCCCTTGCAACTAAATTTCGCGACTGCGGTGCGCTGGCTATAGCTCAGTTTGAGACCCCTGGTGTATACGTAGATGACCTAAAACTGCAATGAATTGTCATATTCTACTTATCTTCTGGCCTACAGGATTCTTTGTTGATACCCTCACTAACGTGCAATCTTTTTAGCAATTTTTCTTCAACGAGAGAACATGTGCAACACAGAAACGTCTCAGGCGTATTGTATAGTTCCATAAAGCGTCGCAGCACACCGCCGCTATTCGCGCTATTGCCACTTATAGCTCCCGTTACGTGGCGATTAGTAATGCAAAAAATATTCAAGAAAGCCCGAAACAGGAAAACAAATATAAGTAAAAGAGAGAGGTGGTTGTGTATCAAACATTCACATTGAATATTTACAGAAACACAACACAGACGGCGCCCTTAATAGCTACGAGCATGAAGTATTGCCAACTTACCTGTTGAGACAATGGAAAATTCAGTGCCTATGGAAATTGCCTGAAACGGCTCGTTGGGACGCACATGAGCAATACAGAGCATTCATCAAAACAAAGTTTCTCGAATCCCCTTCCTAACATCTTTAAGATGGCTCCTAATGATTTCCATTATTATAATGCAAACTCAATTTCGCTATTTTCCTAAGCGGTAAGCAGAATGTTTTGTACTGTTTACTCAAGGCACGCCCACATAATTATATATTTGTTTTCAAAATCGCCTTGGCAACGTGTAAATGTGTAAACAGTAGTGGAAACAAAGTAGACAGAAGAATAAAGCAGAGATCCTATTTTGGGAGCGTGTTGCAAAAGACATACTGCAGTGACCAGACCGGAAAAACAGTGCAGAGACTTAGGTAATGTAAGGGATGTAAAATGACAGCTAAGAGAGCACTTGTGCTAAAAATCAAATTATGATTTCATAAATTCTTTGAATAAATGTAGCAAGAAGTGAAAAATACGGTACGCCAAGATAGTTTCTGTTAGGTAAACGCTTGCTCTTTTAGATCTAGCATCAGTACCAGTGGTGCTAACGTTGTTAGATTCTTATTTGCATATAAGTTAATTCATGGCATGCAAGTCAAACTTACATCCACGAGATCATTCAAATCGCTGATATGCAAAATCTACACGGCGCAAAGGAACCCCATTCTTGCACGCATAACACTTCGTTACGGAGCAAGACTCAAGAGAATCTTCAATAACGACGCTGTAGCAACACCAGAATTTGCGCGATAGACGCGGCGCAGGACAGTGGCAAAGAGCAAGTGTCGCGGCATTGGCGCAACTAAAAAGGAAATAAATTGAGCAAACAAAAGGTACGTGGGCTGGGCGTAGACGTCCGCGCGCTTGTCTTCCTCATCTTCTGCCCTCACTGGGGTACTCTGGCGGAAAAATAAAATTGCGTCACTGTCCTAAGACTTATTCAGATAACTTAGTGGCACCAGTACAAGCTTGAGAAGCGGAGCTTGGCCAGCGATTATTGTTTCGCACGGTTGTGTTGCGATAGAAGTATCTTGTATCTTAAGATACACGATACATTATCGAATGTATCGGAAATACAGATACAGATACTCGCCTTTCGAGAAGTATCGCGATACAGATACAAGATACCCAAAGAGTATCTAAGATAGTATCTAAGATACATGTATCTTCGATACTGCCCAGCACTGAGCAGGGCCAACAATATAATCGGAGACATAGGACCTTGGCAAGAGATACCATTCAACCGCAGACAGCCGTCCGCATTCTGTCTGGTGCTCCAATAACAGGGACCGTCATTGGGCCAGCTCACACGCCTCGTTCGTATGTAGTGAGCACACCTGGAGATCTCACAAGACGCACCAGCAAATACCTCCAGCCGCTACAAACTGTGGCGACAACAAGAAGTGGACGAATTGTGAGAGCTCCAAGTCGGCTTGATCTGTGACAAGAGCAGGAGCGCCACTTCAAAGAAGAGGAGGTGTCGCGGACGCAGCCACTAGGAGATGGCGCTATGTGTACCGCATCACATGACGAGTGGAAGAACACGCGGGACGATGTTCTCTGGGACCAGCGAGTGTGTTCGTGTCTGTTGAGCTATATGTAGCCGCGGGAGCCTGCGTGCTTTAATCATTCAGTCATTAGACAGTTGTCGTTATCTGTCTGCTCGTTCGTATACTCTGTTCTCGACCACGACAGTCTCAGCTAGCCTCATTTCGTGTTCTCGTGTGATGACTGTCCTTCATGTCTTTTCGGCGATCTCCGCAATGGCTGCGTAAGTGCGGACCATTGCGGTGACAAACCAGCTGAAAGAAGTCGACGTCCGATTTCCCGGACCCTCAAGGGACCGCGAAAACGTCCGGAAAATCGGGCAGTCCGGAAAAACGAATGCACGTGAAAACGCACATTTTTGGTAGGTATTTTTCGCTGACGGAGAGGGTCACAGCCGGAGTAGAAGATTCCCATAGCAATTCAGCCAATGCATTGTTTAGGTGGCTCTGAAAAGAGCCGTTTATAAAAAAAAATACGACGTGGCCGGCACTACCTCATAGGTCAGCACTTGGGCGCAAAGAAGTCGCTTATTTTCTTTTGCACGGTCCGCTTGCCCGCGATTATGTCTGCCTCAATTTCAGTCAACGTCATGTTGCCGCTGTACACCAATGACAGTGTCATCAGTGCTCGCGTCAACTCCGTGTTCGTCGGCTGTGTAAGAGCTGGCTCTTCGTTCTCGGTGTCGGAGTCATCGGAATCCTGCGTAATTTGATGAATGATTTCGTCATCGGTCAACTCCGCACATAGCTCGAGGTCTTTGTCAGCGTCGGCGAAGCCCTCAAGGGTTATCTCGGCTGGAATCAACACGCCGCCAGCGCGCAGATCGTCGAAGGCAACGTCCGCGGATGGCAGTTCGTCATCGTGAGCCTACGAGGTGGCTTTGTGCGCTTCGAAGGCGCGGACGAAGCGCGAGGGAGCAGTCGGTGCTATTGCTGTAAACGGCGAATCCGCTCGACGAAAAGCGCAGCACGAAACAGCTAGGAACTCGGTGGATGCTGAAGGTCGGGAAACGTGATCACTGAAGGTAGCGCGCAGCAGCAAACGATCAACCGCAGACACGACCGCAGAGCTGGCACAGCTGACAAAACAACACGTGAACGAACACAGTGAGGTTTGGCTTGGCTAAGCTACGGCTGGCAACGGATTGACACGTGCGGTTTCGAGGTTACGGCAGCCGCGGCGCGGTGCGGCGTTGTTGCTGATGCGAGTATGGTGGGTTCAAGGATATGAAAATGAAAACAACCAAAATGGCGGCGTCGGTGGTGACTTTGGGTCGCCGGTTAACAGTAAAAAGTCCGGGAAATCGGATGGCGAAGGCTATAAGCGTCCGGAATTTCGGACTTTTTAATACATTGACTCTACGGGGAACTTGACGGTGCCACAGATGAGTTCGGGAAATCAGGCATGTCCGGAATTTCGGGCGTCCGGGAAATCGGACGTCTATACAAAATCCCCGTTTCACAACACATAAACGCGTTCTCCGTGCGATGACTCGCTGCAATATAATGTTGCGGGGACGCAGTATTAAATATTGCAAACATTCCCGCAATGTTGTCTAATAGCGGCCAAAATATTGTCACGGGGTCGTGACGTCGACGAAGGCAGCAGTCGGCGGGTCTCAGATGAAACTTTATTTGGCCGAACTTGTGTCCGGGAGACGGGAAGTCAAACTACAGCAATTCGAATTGGATAAAAACCAGCGGGAAACACGAACTACGGATTTTATCCAATTCGACATGTACCAACTAGCCCAGTACATCGCCTTGAAAACTACAGCAATACACACTGTACACTGAGAGCGGCGAACAGAGCGACGGCTGTCTGCATTGCGGTAAGGCGCGTCGGCATCTATACACACGGCATCGAATGTTCGAGTCTCATCGCTGGTGGCCGCATTAGTTCCAGAATGAACTCAACTGTTCACGTTTGCGCGTTCAAGCCTATGAGATTCTAAAATAATCTGGAACGTTCCCAGACATTAGGGCGCGGCTTGCGCAAGGCGGCGGCTACGCGTGCAGCGGTAGTTAGATAAAAAAATAACATGAGAAGGTATGCAACATTAGAGCCGGCTATCTCACCAACTAGAAGAAAGAGGCCATAACAAGAAAAATGGAAACAAACAAAAAATCACAGCATATCCACGGGGTGAATGATGATGAGTGGGGCGAAGCTACGGAGGGAATCATCTGTAAACCGTGAAACTCTTCCGTGAAATGCGCCCAGTACATAATATAAAGAGTGTGAAACATCGTGTATATATTAAACATCAAACTTTTATTGTACTGTTGGTTTACGTGGTCCCTTCATTATCACTTGTGATCGGTGAAATGCAAGGAAGAAGTCCGCTCCCGAGCGAAAGAGCGCCAAGAGCGACCGCATTCCCCGCTCGCCCTGTGCGAATTAAAGGCAAGGCTAGAGGGAAGACAGGACGCGCGTTCCACGACGCGAGGTCGGTAGCATGCCCAACGAAAGCCAACGGAACGCGATCGTGCAAGTGCTCCGGCTTCGCATCGCCTCATGGTTCCATTTAGTGTCCCAAAACCAAATATATTGCTCAAGGTGTGCCTTGCGTTTTTCGTAGAAATAATTTCTTTATCATGTACATTAAGACGGAAAGTTGAAAGCTCACTAGAGTGTATCGCCCGCAAAGTATGTCTTTTAGTGTGATTTAACTCTCGTACGGCAGGGTCCTCGCGCCGTTGCCGGTCCACCTCGCCCGTTGACGATCGGGAGAGGTGGCTACATACAACTACTACTACTACACTTTAAGAAAAATCACAGCATATCCACGGAGTGAATGATGATGAGTGGGCGAAGCTGCGGAGGTTCATCGGTAAACCGTGAATCTTCCGTGAATTCTGCCCAGTACATGATCACCGACATGAGATCGGGCGCGTTTATACTAAAGGTTCGATGAGTTATGACGACTTGCAGCTCACTTTAATTTTACATGTACGCTGTGAATTTTCATTGTTTAGAAAACCATTGCTTTAGAAAACATCTGACGTCTTTCGTTAAGCAGCTGGCGTCTTTTCGTTTTGCTTTAGAAACATCTGGCGTTCTTCCGTTTTGCTTTTACAAAACATCTGGCGTCTTTCGTTGGTTTATTTCATCAATCAACGGCGTTTTGAACAAAATTTTTATTGTTTAATCACGCACAGGAGAAATCTCACCAGGCACTACCTTGGAGGTAAAGAATAGCTGCTAATGGGAATGAGAGACAGAAGAAGTCTGCTTTTAGCTACCGCTGCGAATTTTTTATTGTTCAACAACGCGCAGGAAAAATCTCCCACCGGCACCACCTTGGAGGTCAAAGCGTAAGACTGGTTACGCACTACGACTACGACTACGAGGGACGAACGGGTGCCGCCTTAAGGAGCTTCGCCCCTAAAACATCTGGCGTTCTTTCGTTCTGCTTTTACAAAACATCTGGCGTCTTTCGTTGGTTTATTTCATCAATCAACGGCGTTTTGAACAAAATTTTTATTGTTTAATCACGCACAGGCAGGGTGTCGGAACGGAACGAAAACCGAAAACGAAAAACGAAAAAAACGATATTTTGGACTGGAACGAAAACGTAACCGAAACTTTATCTATTATTTCGTTCCGGAGTGAACACGAAATTTTTTCAATCGTTTTTCGGTTCACGAGAAGACTTCGCAATCCGGAGCATGAGCTCGTGCAATGTGAGCATATCTCAGGGTACGGCATTAACGCGTACCTCAGGCAGGAATTCCAAAGGAAAGATATGTTCAAATTGTGCGAAAAACGAAAACAGTGGCAACCAGAGATGTTTATATTTACGCAAGTGGATTTTTGCGTGCCTGTCCCGCAGGCCAGCGTAGAGAGGGCATTGTCGGCGCTGAAGTTTGTTACAGCGAAAGCTGTTATGAGATCATAACGGCTGATTTTGGCGCCATAGTTGTCCACCGCCGCCGGTGTCCGTGACCGCTATCGCGTGATATAAAAAAAAATAAATGAGAAACAAATTTCTAGGATCGGATGGCATTTGAACCAGCGCCCTCTGCGTTGCAGTCGGGTCTTCCACCACAGTGCTACGCTAGTGCTTTTATGCTTGTGAGGAGCGCTTGACAAGCGTTAGTGCTGACAAGCAGTGCGGCCCAGTGTTCCGTATTCGATACAAAGGCACAAGGTGCCCGAGCGGTGCACTGTTCCAACTAATACCAGCAGATCTAGAGGGTCTTATTCCTCATTAACCAAATCTTATTTTTCTCCATATTCACAACCGCTCCAGACGCGTGGCAAAACTGCTTAGCCTTCTTAAATACTACTTTTGTCAGCATAAAAATAGGCTACGTCGTCATTTTAGCATTAACACATTTAAGCATAAAGAATATTAAAACACCACCATTTGTTCAAACATGCTGACCATGCAAATACTATAGGTAGCGGGAGAACTGCCCTATGGGAATTAGTAGGGTGGTTGTACTGCACGAGATATGTAACCAAGCTTCTATCCCTCGACCTTGGTAACCTGTTTTGCGTACTCTTGCAGGTCTTAATGCATCTAATGACATCAGCTTTATGGGGCGTTCATTCTTAACTCAATAATACTATCAAGATGCATTTCTTCCATGGAGGAATTACATTGATGCAATTGAACTGCCCGGCCATTCCCGGAGTGCGAATGGGCTAAGTTTGTTTCATTCAAAGGAATTGAAAGGAATGTAACTGCGGCAAGTTCTAATTCCCCGCATTGGAATTGAAATGGAATGGAGGCGCCCATTCCGCCACACTGCTTCCCACCCACTGCAAAGTGCTCAGCCATAATTCTTTGTGATCATCAGTCACAGCGCAAAGTGGACATAATGCCTTACAGATGTGTAGTGTGTACCACGAGACTCCGAAGAATGACGAAAAATGGCATAGTAGGAACTTCTCTACTTCAGAAGAATTGGGATGATTTATGGTGTAGTGGATACCTTGCATGTGTACTTGTATTATTGCCCCAAGAGACTCTCCAGCGGGCTCTACAAAGTCCGCTCTTCCAGCTTTCGTTGTGACTGTGCTGCGTGTGTCGCGCAGGCCTGGCGATCTCTTTATCAGAACAGCGGTCTCGCACATCAGAGAGTACACTCAATGACGTGCTGCTTCTGAGATCGTGCTCACTCCCTTGACACAAAGCACTGAGCACACTAAAAAATTCCTATTTGTCTTTTGAGAAAATAAATACTATGACTTTGAAATTAATACTGGTTTGTGCTAGTTGGTAGATATTCGTGGTACAGTTACCTCCGCTCCTCTGAAGAACGTATTTTACCCTTGTCCCACTTTCCTAAGAGCAGGGCAAGTAACTACATCACAAATCCAATGTTCGTTATGATTACCTGAACTTCAAATTTTTCCGTAAAAAATACCGTTACGAACCGTTACGGAACATTTTTTTTTCGTTCCGGAACAGAAACGGAACGGAACTTTTTGCGGTGGAACGAAACTAAAACCGAAACAAAAAACATTTCGTTCCGACACCCTGCGCACAGGAGAAATCTCACCAGGCACTACCTTGGAGGTAAACAATGGCTGCTAATGGGAATGAGAGACAGAAGAAGTCGGCTTTTAGCTAACACTTACACTTCTACTTCTACTAACGTTTCCTACTGGAACATGCCAATGGCTGCTAATGGGGAATGAGAGACAGAAGAATTCGGCTTTTAGTTAAAATTTTATTGCGATAGCAATTATATGGACAGTCTCGGCTGGATTTTGCCGTCGCCGTCGCCGTCGCCGCCGTCATGCACCGTATATGTATAAGTATGTATATATATATAAAGGCCCCAAAGAAAAATAACTCAGAAAAATGCTTCCGAAGCGCGGAATCGAACCAGGGACCTTTTGCTCCGCAGCGAGCGGCGCTATCCACTACGCCACGAAACGCAGATCCTCCACGTAGCTAACGGCGAGCGTTATATACACACCATTTAGCGCTGGACGGACTCCGAGACAGAAGGCGATAATAAGCGTTTCTTGATTACCAGCGAGGTGGCGCTAGGACTCCGAAGGGCGCATTTAAAAGTCGTCGGCGAGCTCGCCCGCTGCTTCTTATATTTGCGCATGGGAGAAGCTTGCCCTTCCGCTGTCTGCTCGCGCGGTTTTCTCGTGGCGCGGGGTAGAGGAATCTTTCACGCTTTCACCGTGATGTCCGCGCTCATGTTACGGCGCGTACGAATGTCACTCGAGCTCAGGGACGCCGCTAAACGAACAAACAGAAGATGAGCGCGAACTATCAAGTGTCACAGCTCGACACTTGAAGCACGCTAGTTTCCTTCGCTGCTTCGGCCGCCTTTGCAACAGAAGCGCTGTTCAAACTGGGAGTATCCATTGGCGAGCCTCACTTCGTATAGCATCAGTTCCTTGCTATCGCATTCATTGCTTCGCCCTTGCGGCGAAACTGTGACTTTTTTTATTGTTCAACAACGCACAGGAGAAATCTCCCACCGGCACCACCTTGGAGGTCAAAGCGTAAGACTTGTTACGGACTACTACGATGACTACGAGGGACGAACGGGTGCCGCCTTAAGGAGCTTCGCCCCTAAAAAAAAGAAGCGCGCGTGGCATTGGCCCCCTCTGAAAATGCATCGTCCCGATGCTCGTAACAGAACATGGAATGGGGGAAAAGGTGCACACACAAATAAATTACAATCACAAAGCAAAAAGTAGTGTCCACAGGTTCTCTCACGCGTAAAAAACGGCTTTAGGCGCACGACATGGATGGCTTTAGGTCCTGCGGGGCGTCGCTGGCAGTTCGTAATGCCGTCCGGGATGACCTCGTAGTCTAGAGCGCCGAGACGTCGAAGAACCTTGTATGGCCCGAAGTATCGCCGAAGAAGTTTTTCACTGAGTCCACGTCAGCGTATCGTCGCCCAGACCCCAACACGGTCGCCGGGCTGATTTCCACAAAGCATCGTCGAAAATTGTAACGGCGGCTGTCGGTCATCTGCTGATTCTTGATGCGTGGGCGGGCGAGCTGTCGGGCTTGTTCGGCCGGCTGAAGATTGCCGGGTTCCTTCCGTAGATCAAATTGAATACGGCGTCACCTGCGTCGTTTCTTACATGACCGTGTTGTATCAGAGGTCACGTGCGGAAGGAAGACATCCCAGGTCTTGTGTTCGACGTCGACGAACATGGCCACCATGTCAGCGATTGTCTTGTTCAGACGTTCAGTGAGCCCATTGGTCTGTGGGTGGTAGGCGGTTGTGCGGCGGTGACTTGTCTGGCTGTATCCCAGAATCGCCTGAATTAGGTCCGCAGTAAAGGCGGTACCTCTGTCCGTGATGAGGGCCTCTGGGACGCCATGACGTAGGACAATGTTCTCAACGACGAATTTGGCTACCTCGGCGGTTGTGCCTTTGGGCAGAGCCCGTGTTTCGGCGTGGCGGGTCAGGTAGTCGGTAGCTACGACGATCCACTTATTACCGCAAGTCGACGTTGTGGACGGCCCCAGGAGGTTCATCCCGATCTAATGGAACGGTCGCCGAGGTGGCTCGATCGGCTGATGAAAGCCTGCTGGTCTTGTTGGCGGTGTCTTGCGTCGCTTGCAGTCTCTGCATGTCCTTACGTAGCTAGTGACGTCGGCGGCAACGCGCGAACAGTAGAAATTTTCCTCTATTCTTGCCAGCGTCCGGGAAACACCGAGGAGTCCTGCTGTCGGGTCGTCGTACAGATCCTGGAGTACTTCTGGTCGCAACGCTGAAGGCACCACGAGAATTTAATTGGCTCGAAGTAGTGAGAAGTTCTTCTTTTGGAGAACGCCGTTGCGTAAGAAAAACGACGCCAGTGCTCGCTTGAATACATTCGGAACAACGGCGGTCTTGCCCTCGAGGTATTACATAAGGCCTCAGAGTTCCGGGTCGAATCGCTGTCGTTCAGCGAAGTCGTCGGCCCTTATAGTTCCCAAGAAGCCGTCAACATCCTGGTCGTCTGGCGGCGGCGGGTCCACGGGGGCACAATACAGGCAGTCGGCGTCAGCGTGTTTTCTTCCGGACTTGTAAACGTCGGTAATGTCGAATTCTTGAAGCCTCAAGCTCCATCGTGCGAGACGACTTGAAGGGTCCTTCAAGTTAGCTAGCCGACACAAGGCGTGGTGGTTGCTCACAACTTTGAAGGGCCTGCCGTAGAGGTAGGGGCGAAACATTGACGTATATAGCCCAGATCATGGCAAGGCACTCCTTTTCTTTTATGGAATAGTTGGCTTCTACATAACTGATAACTATTTCCAGACAGTCAGTCCTTTGCACAAGGACGGCGTCGAGTCCGACGCTGCCTGCGTCGGTGTGTATTTCCGTATCGGCCTATTCGCGAAAATGCGCAAGTGTAGGAGGCGTCTGCAGTCCTCGTTTCAATTCTTGAAATGCTTGAACTTGCGCCGTTTTCCACCTGAATGCGATGCCAGTGTTCGTGAGTTGCGTCCGTGGCTCGGCGATCCGTGAAAATTCCTTGATGAAACGTCTGTAATGGGTGCACAAGCCCAGAAATCGGCGTACGGCCTTCATGTCGGTGGGTGGCGGGAAGGCAGAAATGACAGCTCTGGCTGCTTGCCATTGCATTTCGCATGAGGAGTTCACTAAAGCCACATGCTCAAAATAACCATGATTGCCAAGCTGTCGTGATGGAGTAAATCATCTCAAATAACATGTCTTTTTCTGTTTTCCGCATGTCCGGACGAACTCCAGACTTGCTAATGACATGACCCAAGAACAAGGGTTCGTCGTACGCGAAGCGGCACTTTTCTGGCTTGAGGGTGAGTCCGGAGGTCTTGATTGCTTGAAGTACAGCTTCAAGGCACCGGAGGTGTTCGTCGAAGTTTGAGGCAAGCACAACAACGTCATCCAAGTAGACAAGGCACGTCTGCCACTTCAATCCAGCCAGCACTGTGTCCATAACAAGCTGGAACGTCACAGGTGCCGAGCGAAGACCAAAGGGCATGACCTTGAAGTCGAAGAGGCCGTCTGGTGTTATGAAGGCAGTCTTGTCTCGGTTTCTCTCGTCGAATTCGATTTGCCTGTACCGGTCTTTAGGTCTATCGACGAAAAGTACATCGCGTTCTCAAGTCGATCAAGGGTGTCGTGGGAGATGGTAGACGTCCTTCGTGATTTTGTTCAGGCGGCGATCGACGCAGAAGCGTAGGGTTCCGTCCTTTTCTTCACTAACACCACGGGTGACGCCCACGGACTCTTGGACGGTTGGATGATGTCGTCGCGTAGCATTTGGTCGACTTGTTTTTTTTATGGCCTCGCGTTCTCGCGTCGAAACTCTGTACGGGCTCTGGCGGAGTGGCCTGGTACTTTCCTCTGTTATGATGTGGAGTTTTGCGACTGCAGTCTGCCGAATTCTTGACGACGACGAAAAGTAGTCCTTGTATTGCAGGAGCAGGGTTTTGAGCTCTTCTTGCTTATGCTTCGGAAGGCTCGGATTGACGTGGAAAGCTGGTCGACGAGCTCGGTTCGTCGGTGTAGATTCGGTAGAATCGGTGAGGGCGAAAGCACTGGTGGCTAGCACAATTTCTTCGATGTAGGCAACCGTCGTGCCTTTCTTTGTTCACGTGCTTGTACTCGTTGCTGAAATTCGTGGGCACCACTGTTGCTTTCTCTCCACGCAGCTCGTGGTTGATCAACAAGTGCTGGACCCCTTCAACGACGTCTTCAATGTTTGCTGATTTTTAGTACCGATGGAAATGATGACGCTGGTGCGAGGGCTGAGAGTGACATGTTCTTCCAGCACATTCAAGGCGTGCGTTTCTGGCGGCGTGTGCTGTGGTAATGTTTTTTCTGTGGATATTGTTATCGACTTGGATCTCAGGTCGATGACAGCGCCGTGGTAACTTAGGAAGTCCATCCTAAGCATCATATCCTTGGAGCCAGGCCCGTAGCCAGGAATTTTTTTCAGGGGGTGGGGGCACTTGCTGAAAACCTTGACTATTTTAGAAAAACTTATTTTTGGTAAAAGCCCCTACATTACCAAAATTTCGGGGGGGGGGGGGGGCAAGCCCCCCCCCCCTCTTGGCTACGGGCCTGCCTGGAGCAACGTTGTAAGATTACAAAGCTCGCAGGATAAGTCCGGTTATTGATGGTGACTTGCGGTGCAGACTCCAGCTGGCGTTATTAGACGGCCTCCAGCCTTACCGGGCCTCCAGCCTTCGGGGCCTTACCAAGCAGTCCTAACTTTCTACAACTTTGTGGCGAATGGTCCACTGACGACGGAATAGTCGGCTCCAGTGTCGACGAGAGCGGTGACGTTGTGGCCGTCGAATAGTACGTCGGGGTCGCTAGTCCGTCGTCTTGCGTTGCGGTTAAGTCGTGGAGTCGGGTCACGGCTAGGTCGGCTTGTCCCGCTGCTTCTACGTCGCGTCGACAGGTCTTCTTCAGGCCCGGAGGTTTCGTCGTCAGGGCTCAGGTTGGTTTGAGTCGTGTTCTTAAGATTTCATAGCGGCGTCGTCGTCGGCGGCGGACGATCTTCGGTATATTGTCGTACAGCAACCGCACCTCATTCGGTTGCTGCCCTTAGTTTTCCGGATACAGGCTAGGTGACCGGCCCCGCGTTGGGCCAGTGTATGGTCGGCGTTGGGGAGAGACGTAGCGGTCTGGCGACGGCGATCGGGAAGGTCCTCGGTGGGTCCAATGCGCTCCTGCGAGAAACTCGGCGATGTCACGTGGTCGTTCACTCTGCTGTGGACGTGGCGCGTCGATGGCGAACCGACGCAGTCCCGACGCAATCGACGCGAACCGACGCAGACCAGTGGCGGTATGTATGGCCAGCTTCTCAGCAATGGTAGCAGAGTGAGCGGCGGTCGGGGGTGCACCAAACGTCGGTCTTCCTCGGGGAGTAGCGCTGGCTGACAGGCAGGCGGCATGGCGTCCGTGATGGCGGCAGCGTCTGGCTACGGTACTGCGACTGTGCGGCGTGTTGACGTGGGCGTGGAGGGGGACGGTGCGTCGGGCTGCAGCGGCACAGCTCAAGGCTTGCGGCTGAGGCTGTGGAGGTCCAGGGACCCCAAAGGACTGCTGAAGTTCTTCACGAACCATCTCGGCTATCGAATCCACCTGAGGTTGCGACCTGGGGAACACCTTCTGCAGCTCCTCACGCACAACTGCTCTGATCGTCTCGCGCAGGTCGTTGGTTCCCAGCGCTTGAACATCCCCGTAGCTCGACCTGGGAATGCGGCAGTTATATTGCCTAGTGCGGATTTCTAGCGCCTTTTCGATTGTGGTGGCCTCCGAAACGAATTCCGAGACCGTCTTCGGCGGGTTGCGAACAAGTCCGGCGAAAAGTTCTTCCTTCACTCCCCGCATCAGGAAGCGAACCTTTTTAGATGCGAAGCAGCTTTTGCTCGGTGCTAGGTCCGTCAGTCGATGGTGGCGTCCGCGCTCCACTGCGCATGCGCCTACTTTCTGTCCCACTCTGCTCCTATACGCAGGTGTTCGGTCGCCTTCTCTTCTCTCCTCCCCCGCGCTGCAGTCGCGGCGCCGCCTCTCCTCCCACTTGATGCAGCCGCGCCGCAGCCAAATACAGCCTGTAAACCACTCTCTCCTCTCCCTCCCCCATTTCATGTGTATATAAGCGCGTGCGCTCGGTCGGCTTCCATCATTCTCGCTTCGCTCCCGTTCAGATGAGTTGTAACGTCAACGTCGGCACCACTCATTCACTCGGCGCTTACGGAAAGCAACGCACAAACACAACGTAATGGTAACACAAACAGTAAATACAAACCTCACGCACTAGCGGAAACGTCGAGTGAACGTAACGAAAACTTGGTGTGCGCCCCCAATGCAGCTTCGCATCCCCTCATGGTTCCCTTGAGTGAGAGATGGTGCAATTTTTCTTTACAAGCACAAAGTCAATCATGAATCACCAACTGGCCTAATCGTCCACTTTGATCAGCATAAAGAGTTTCAGAAAAGCGAATTTTCGCGTTTTCGCGCTGACAACAATGATTGTTAATGCAACATAATATAGTAACTGGTTTAGTTTCCTACAATCTCTCAGAA